>NW_007726623.1:103965-104885 GCF_000696425.1 Galeopterus variegatus | reverse complement strand
CCCCCCCCCCCCCCACCAACCAAGCCTACTGGGAGTTGGCACCCCTGGGGGAGAATTTTTCTGAGAAAATTTAAATATATAGTAAACCAATTCATCAAACTTAAAAAATAGGATGTAGAAATGTTACAGTTAATGCTCAACAATGACAACATGTTTAGCACTTATTTGAGGGGCTAGAGAATGTAAATCAAAACCCAAGAAAACTGTACCACTTGAGGTTTGGGCAGTGCCATCCCCTAGGTCAGTTGGCCAAGCTAATATCAAAAGATTTGAACCGGGTTTATGCAAAAGCGACTTCTCGCTGTTGCAGTTTACGATGGGTCTTAGGACATGGTTGTTGAGAATTAACTGTAGCATGCACGCTACAAGCCATTCCAGTTTGTGTAGACTGTACTCCACTTACTTCTAAACAACCTTATTTCATATTTAATAATGAAGTATTTGTGATTACTTACAATTTCAGACACTGGGATTTGGTACAGTTACATGGCTTTTTAGACTTTGTGTCCCATGAACTAAGAGTTACTCTATAAAGATTAAAAAAGAAAATGTATTCAGATGGTTACTCTTTAAGAAGAGAATTAGCTAAGCATCTGGTGTTTTTGAACAAATACTGAGAAACACCACTGGATAGTTATAGATACTATTGATAGGTGCCTGACCATGAAATGGGAATGGTGTGCATGGTTTACAGCGTGCTGGAGCCAGCCTCACCAAATCCGCCTGTGCACACCCAGGGGGTGGGCATCAGTGGGAAGTGGGGAGCAGGTCCCTACTGCTGCTCACACTTCCCAAGAAGTCTTCCCAGAGTTTCTCTCCCGATCTGTATAAAGTTCTATTTGTGTGCCCTTCCCCCACGAAACAGGTCTCCCTCATGCCCCAAATCTGGACACTAATGGGAAGTATGAATGAAAGAACAA
>NW_007726623.1:85730-103831 GCF_000696425.1 Galeopterus variegatus | reverse complement strand
AAACAGGTCTCCCTCATGCCCCAAATCTGGACACTAATGGGAAGTATGAATGAAAGAACAATAGATAAGCCACTGCTCATGTTCTGTTACACCAATGTTAAAGCTGTCTGCACGGCGACACTGCCAACAGGATCAAAGCATGTTTCTAGTGTTTCATGTGATCATTGGGGGCCTCCCTCATTTTAGGAAGGGATTATAACTCCCTCCTAACTGCATTTGGTGATTAGCCTGGAAATCATCTTTGGGGCACTGGAGAAGAGAAACCAATTCGTCCTCTGATGTGTCGCTAGATGTTGCTAAACACAAGAGGCAGCTTCAGGTTAAACAATCGGGAAAAGTTCACAAGTATTGCTTAGAAGCGATGCCCACTAAGGGAACTCAGAATATTAGTAACATAAAAAGCTTAGGAGATTTTGGTAAAAAGGAGGGACACGTGTACAGCACCACCAGTTGTGATAAGGGCTGTCCCTGAGCACTGGTGGGTGTGTGTGTCTATCCCACTCGGCCATGTGCTGTGTGAGACTATGTGTGCAGGCTTTGTCACTGCAAGGCACTGGCTACTCTGAGCAAAGACACAGCTGGGTGTTGGAACTAGAGCAGTACTTGGCACAAGACTAATGCATGGAAATTACTCCATGTGGTTTGCTATATGTAAAATTAATACAAATCTCCTGAAGAGAGGCGCCCTTGCCCTGCCTTCCATGCTCTGAGTCCCCTACTCAGCCATCTTGCTTAACTGTTGGCACTGCTGCCAGTCTTATGTCACCCTACCTTGCCTATCCTCCCCTCTGCTCTGCCATGGGCGCCACCCGTGCTTGATGTGCTGGTCTTCCACACCGTTCTCACTGTCTGTGTCTCTGTTTAGTGACCATCCCTGCCACCCCTGCCACCCCCTGTGCTGGTCTTCCACACCGTTCTCACTGTCTGTGTCTCTGTTTAGTGACCATCCCTGCCACCCCCTGCCCCCCATGGGAACAGCTAATGGTACCTGACACATGGACAAGCTGCTAATTGTTACTTCTTCTGGAGATAACTCCCATTTTTAAGATAATGTCCCCAAACAATGTCACTGAATGCTGTATTAATTTAGTATTCATCCAGTTTAGCTTTTCCTTTATAGATTGGAAAGCTGCAGCGTCCCAATCTCGTGGGTGCTTGGAAGTGGCAGGTCTAGCTATCTTGTCCCCCTGGCCTGGTCACCTGTGGTCAGACCTGGGCCCCATGCAGAGGAGGGGGCTCTGACACCTACTTCACTGCTCTAGCCCTTGGCCCTCTCAGACCTGCCCTGAGCTGGGGCACAGGTGGCCTGGCACTCTCTGTCCGGAGGAACCAAAACTCTTTCCTTTAGTAAGTGGGGTAGGGGCACATGGAGACATTCCAGTGGTGACCTGCCATAATTGTGGAAGGAGGGAGTATAGTTTGATGAGTATCTACGGCATCAGGAAGAGGCCAATAGGCATTTACTAAGGGATCATCATGTGGCCAGGACTGTGATAAGTGCTTCAGAGGACACCAAAAATAAATATATTTTTAATTTATGGTGTCTGTCCTGGAGGAATCCACCAAATAACCAGGGACATGAAACATATACAATTAAAAAATGAGAAAACATAAGATAGTATATAATCAACTGTCAAATTGTTTTATACTGACTGTAAATGCTATAAAAATTCAGAGACAGTATAGTTTAATATAGATGAAAGAAATTAAAACAAAATACTTTTGAAGGAAATAGAACGTGACATCAACTTTTGAGGTCATGAGGTTTCTTTGTGACTGGTCAAAGGGATGCTTCCGTTGTAATATCGGCACAAGCAAAGACACTATGTGAGGAATGAGCACAGAGCGAGGATGGGACAGTCAGGGGCCCTGTCGATTGTAATGGAAACTAAATGGGAAAAACTTCTCTGGCTCTAATAAACGTGACTGCTGTCTTAGTGCTGATCTAAAAATTAAAACATTAGAAGAGTTAGAAGAGATATGGACAGCTGTGCCTCAGAAAAGCATTATAAATAGACGACACCACAACGAGATATAATCTCCTCCTTAAGAAAAAGTTTCCAGAGAAGGGGACTCCAAAATAGTCTTCCTTATGCTGTTCATTATGTTACCAAAAACAATAGCATCGATGATGGGTCAGAATTCACACTTATTACCTGATACATAATCAGATTATTAAAACTACACAGAGTGACAGGACATGAATTTTTATTAAAAGTCTTATTAATATGATGAGCTAGTTAACAAGTTGGCCAGTTCACTATTCAACTCTAAGAATGATGCGCATCGATGATGGGTCAGAATTCACACTTATTACCTGATACATAATCAGATTATTAAAACTATACAGAGTGACAGGACATGAATTTTTATTAAAAGTCTTATTAATATGATGAGCTAGTTAACAAGTTGGCCAGTTCACTATCCAACTCTAAGAATGATGATTCAACTCTAAGAATGATGCTTGGGTGAAGTCACGCATCTGGACTGCTGGCCGTAAGGCCCAAGCTGGCCTGCTTCTATGTCAGCTACTAGGTTAGGCACATTTGAACCTACTGGGCTGCCACAGTTTCTTTCCTGATATCTTCAGACCTAGTTTGGCCTTGCTCTCTTGTGGAAGTGTCAGAAGAGGGCTAATGAAGTGTACAGAGTGGTGCAGTAAATTAATCCCGGTTGGGCACTCACACAGAATGACACGCCAGCACACCATTCTCTGACCACTCCCTTATGATAAATAATAAATTGGTAGAGATTCCAACATACCATCAGTACTGTGGATATTAAGATAAAAATCATCAGGGCTGATTCAGCAGAGTGACATTGAATCAAGTAATTATTTGCAGCAAAAAACATACAAACACAAAGCTCATGTTGCTCCTGGCACATCATTTATAAAAGAAAAATCTTTTGTAACCTGCATAACTACCTCAAAATAAAGAAAAAAATAAGTGACTTATTGAGAAAACCTAGTATAGCACAGGAAGGAAGAGGAGAAGGAGGAGAAAGGAGGAAGAAGGGGAGGAGGGGGAAGGAGAAGAGGAAAAGAGAAACATGCTGCAGTGAAAACTCCCTCTGTACCGCTCCTCTGTGCAGATGCACACCAGCTGCAGTACAGCGAAGCCTCAAGTGGCACTGCAGTGTGAGAACGCACACTCAGAGTACTAGAAGGATCAAGTTCCCGTGATGTTTAGACACAATAAAGTACGTGACGATGTAATACCATTGACCAGACCCCAGATTACAAGAAAGATAAAGTGGGTATCTTCAGGATCATAATGTATTAGATCATCCTGTATAACCAAAGATGCAATGCTATCAGCGGAACCTGGAAGTTGCTTAAGTTGTTTTTGTTTTGCCCAGAAATGTTAGCAGCCATGATGAGGTGACCAGTTACAATGATACTAACCGCATCCTCACTGATCAATCACACCGAGAGAGTGAAGCCAGGAGAATGGTGTCATACAGTCTTATTCCATCGAATAATCGAAAGTCATCAACCTCGGCGCAGGGTTACAACCAGCTGCAAGAGCCATTGCTAAAACTGAAGTCACATGAGAAACCAAACTCCTTCGGCGACAATGCAGAGGTGAAAGCTTTGACTGAATTCCAGTATGTCTCCAGAGCCCTCCCAAGTGGTTCACTTAACGCTTTTTCATTCCTGTCCCCAAACAGCTCTCCTCACACTTACCAAGGCCATAATGATGTCGAGGGCAGAACCTGCAGGAGCCTGGAAAGCACTAGAGACTGCAGTTTACATCTTGCAAGGTGCTTGACCTGCTGTCTTTCAGGCCCCGGGAAGTATGATTGCATTAGACTGTGGGCCAAAAAGCTCTTGGAGGTAGGAATAGACTGATCTCCATGATCAACTACGCAGCTCAATGAAAGGAAGCATTGCCCAGACCACTGTTTGTACATGAATGTTAACTTGGCCAGAGTTTCAACCAGCTTGGTTAGTTTAATTAGTTACAATTATAAACACAACTTTAAAATGGCAAGACAAGGTTCTGGATAAGTGCAGCCCACATCCACCTGGAGATCACGAGTATAGACGTATGCATGGGCACCTGCCATAGAGCATGAGCCAACTTAGCACAGAAGGCAGCAGCAGAGGCAGCCCACAAGGGCAGTCTGCAGACCACCGTCAGTATTCAGTGGCTGCCGCTTCATTACTTACATTGATGACCACAAAAAAGAAATAGACCAGCACAGTTTGAATTGGTGTGAAATCAAGACAGAACTATAAATGGCAACAAGCATCTGAAACACTGACACAGGACAGCGACAGTAGAGTGGAAACAAATGGAGGTTCCAGATCAGTGTTTCCAGCAACAACGGAACCAGACCTGACAGCAGCGTTGTTAGTGGCACTGCTTTAGGTAAAAAATAATTTTTCAGAAGTCATGAAGGTTTGCAAGTGAAGGTAATTTTATAGCATAGAAGATCACAAATGTATCCCAAAACCTCTTAAACATTAAAGGAAATGACAATTTATTGCTTTTAATACTTACCCAGCCAATGTTATTTTTGGTGGTCCTGGCGTAGTTGATCCCAAGGAGAAAGCAGACCCATTGACTGCTGATAGTAAGGCTCCATTATCAAGCTGTACATAATCAAAGGCAAGAATATTTTGAATTAGCATGTGTTTTAAAAGTTCCAGCCAGCCACCCCTACGTACAGATCAAAATGATTCTTTTTCTTCTAGAAGTTTACATCACAATCCCTTTAAAACCGTGTCCTATTACCACAATGAATCTACTAAATCCTGAGCCAAGGTCAATTCACAGACCTGCCCACCTGCCAGGTGCCTGGGGGCTGGGAAAGCAGACAAAGGGGCAAGTGTGCAAGGACGCAGGCCACGTGGCCAGCTGGCCAGCAGCACACACAGCTGTCACTTGGCTGGCCAGAGGTATTATAATGGAATACTTTTTCATTTTTATGAACTATCGATTGTGAAATAAATTCACTTACACATTTCCATAAACTAAAATTGTTCTTAAATTATTATTATTATATTTGTAGTATAAGAGGTCTTGACATTTGAAGTCTCATTGGCGACCACTATTTTTTGTCTGTTCAAAAAAAACATTTTGTAGTCAGTTTCAACAAATTCAGAAGTAATGTCCTAATCTCTGCATTATCCACGCTGTTTGCTCTCTCAGTGCTCATTTTTTCCTTTATAGTCCTCACCAGGGTGGCTCACAGAGGCTCTTCACAGGGAAAGGAACAGACAGCAAAACCAGCACTGACAATCTCTGCATTATCCACGCTGTTTGCTCTCTCAGTGCTCATTTTTTCCTTTATAGTCCTCATCAGGGTGGCTCACAGAGGCTCTTCACAGGGAAAGGAACAGACAGCAAAACCAGCACTGATCTAATTTCCTTCTTATCAGAAGCTTGAAGAACTTATAAGTGTTGAATAAAATTAGGTTTTGAGATTATTTGTATATATCACAATTAAACATCCTGTCCTTGTCACCTCCACCTTCCAAAAATGGAAATTTAAAATAAGCTTTATTTAGAAGCATAGTCTTAGAAAAACATACATTTTATTCATCCTCTCCACTTCCTCTCCTGCCCCTTTTCAAATTGCACGTGATCACTGCCTGTTAGGGCTGGAAGACATTGAGAAGCAGCCCTAGGCTCAACTCCCTCATTTACACATCAGAGTCCTGAGACCACAGGCCTCTCCCTGCAGGAGCCCTTTTTCTGTCTGGCTGGGAGCAGTGGTGTGCTCTCCTCTCCCTGCGTTTACAGGAGGGAGTGTGCACTAGCTGAGGCTCATGTCCCTTTCACTGTTATCCAGACATGTGACTGTTAAGCTGATGTCTCCAGATGGCAGTCTGAAGAATTCTGCATTTTTTAGGAGAAAGAATTTCACAATTCTCAGGGTTGAGGCAATTCTTTACATAAACCAGGTAAAATTAATTTTTTTCCCCTTTGCTTATTTAGCCCCAAAGTAAAGCAGGGCAGAGAGATGTCTCGTAGGTACTACATAGTAAATCCAGGGCAACTTTATGCTAGAATCTATGAGTTTCTTCAGCAATGTTTGGTCACCTAGGAGAGAAGAGAGTAAACTCTAAGGCAGGGCTTCTCAGACTGCACTGTGTGCACAAATCACCTCGGGATCTTGTCTAATGCAGATTCTGCCCTCCTAGCAAGCTCCCAGGCAATGACAATGCTTCAGGCCCACGTGTCATGCTTTGAGCAGTGAGGCTGTAAATAATGTACAGAAGTGGGGGTCTGGAAGGCAGCGAGGGGTTCAGGGATGCAGCAAATGCAGTTAAGAGAATTGTCCCTGAGGTCCACACTGTATAGGAAGTCAGGGGGAGCCAGAATAGGGACAATAGTAAACACCATCAAGGAAAGATGGGGAGGAGCTTGTGGTCAAACAGGAGCATTGCCAGTGCGAGCCCTTACAGGTGGGAGAGCAGGCGCAGTGTGTGCCTTCGTGACGGTGGCTGAAACTGAAGAGAAGGCCAGCGACGTGGAAAAGGCCAGCAGGTAGGAGGGTTATGGCAAAACCAGCACAGACCCGCAGCCACCCGCAGCCACCCGTGCCCAGCAGGTCACAGCTCCCACTTGTTCACTCCTGCGCTGCTCAATGCTCACTTGCCTGCCGGCCGATCCCATCACGCATTGTTTAAGGACCAGGATGCGTTCTGAGAAATGTGGCCCCAGGCGATTTCATCACTGTGTGAACATCATAGTGTACTCACACAGACTGAGATGGGGTGGCCTACCACACACCGCCAGCTCCATTATAATCTGATGGGACCACAGTCATATATGCGGCCGTTGTTGACCGAAACATCACTATGTGGCACATGACTGTATTGTCATTTGAGAAATATTTATTTACTCATTCAACAAATATTTAACTGTATCTACACTCACTCCCTTAGAGATCTCATCTATGCACAAGGCTTTAAATGCCGTCCATGCACTGGCGACTCCCAGCTTCATACCTCCAGCCCAGATCCTATTCACTCTGAACTCCGACACCACATCTGCAGATGCCTGAGACACCTCCAATTTACCACGTCCGAACGGAACTCCTAGACACCCTCATGAAACTTGCCTTATCTCATCTGTGTTGATGGAAACTCCACCTTTCCATTTGTGCAGGCTGAAGATCTTGAGGGCATACTTGACTCCTCTCTTTCCCTTACATCCCACATCCAATTCCTCAGCAAGTCCTGTTAGCTCATCCTTCAGAGTATCCTGAGCAGCTTTCTCACCATCACTACTGCTACCACCTGCTCGGAGCCACCATCCTCTGTCACCAAGATTGTCGCAAATGCAGGTTTCCCACTCTCACCTTGACCCCTCCTCCCTGCCAGCCCCTCTTCCAGTGGAGTGAACATTGACTTCCTTCCTGCGACCCTCCCCTTGCTCACTCCATCCCAGCCCCACTGGCCTTCTCACGGTCTCTACAGAGGCATTACCCTACCTGAGGCCTGGGCTGTTCCCTCTGCCTGCAATGTTCTTCCACTCCCTCATCTCTTCAGAGACTGCTCAAATGCCACCTTCTCAATGGAGCTGTGACCACTCTGGTTAAATTTGCAACCGGCTTTCTTCCCCACCAAACCCCCATTCTCCCAATTCCCTTCCTCTGTTCTCCTAACACATGACATAACTTACTTATTAGATATGCTTATTGTCCATCTCCGGCACTAAAATGTAAGCTGTAGGAGGGTAGAGTTGTGTGTTGTGTTTTGTTGGGGGTTCGCTTTTCTCACTGATGTAACCCAAGTGCTCAGACTACTGCCTGCCCTGCTGACGGGTGAATGAATGCTCTCTATGTGCCAGGTTTGTGCCAGTCCTCAGTTTATAGAGATGAACAAGGCACACGCAACCTCTGCTGCCATGGTGCTTGCATTCCCACGGACAGATGCAGACAAAACTATGCAACCAAAAAACATAAGATAGCGACAGTGCTGTGCAGGGAATGAGCGGGGTGCTGTGACTGTCTGGCTGTCTACACTGGGGAGCAGGGAAGGCTCTTCTGGGGAGGTAACATTTTATAGCAAGACTGGGGAGACATCCGTCTTCTAATTATGTGTAATAAGCACATATTGCGGTACAATCATAAAAACAGACTTTAAAAAAGCATTTCCATAGCACTGAGGAAGGTGAGGGATGTTCGGGGCTGTGAAGGACAAGTTCAGCAAATGGGGAAGAACAAGACCGGCTCGCAGAGCTGCAAAGAACGTGCCTGTGACGTACTCATCCTTCCCACGGTGTCTAACATGGTGCACAAGGGTGGGGCACTTGGTAAAGGTCTTGTTGTTGATTTTTACATGAAGAATAAATTATATTTCCTGAGTAATTCCAACTGCAACAATCGAAATTTCAAGAGACAATAATGCCCAACTGTATTTGTTATTGAAACAATGACTCACTTGTGTAATGAGATTTAATTTTGCTGGTACTGGCAAAAATCTTCCTACTAAAGTAGTCATTGGTTTAGGGACATCTGTAAGGAAGACAATTAAAATTAATTGATAGTATAATTGTTCCTCTTCTACTAGTACATGGAAGAAAGTACAAAAATGTACTATGGATTTATCATGAGCAAAGTTACTTAAGCTTATCTTGATCCTATTTATGTTTTTTTATTCTATAAAACCTTTTGGGTCAGTATTTTTTACTGATTACACACATTGGGGTTTTTTTTTTTTTGGTCATAAAGCTACTTGACCTGAGCTTCCAGGGATAGTCTACTAATGCTAAAAAAAAGTGTTGCCAGTGCCAAGATTCCCAAACTGTGTGCTCACCAGGACACCACTGGATATTTTACATTTTCAAAGAAAGCCCAGCGACTTCTGTTGGACACCACAGTGAACTACATTCAATTTATGTGTATTCTCTTTTTCAGATGGTTACTAAGTTGTTAGGATATAAATATTCATTAAGCTATTTGGACCAAAACTACCTAATACTGGAACTGATACGTATTTTTTTTTGGCCTAAGGACACCATGAAAAACATTCCTGAGGTAATAAGTGTGCTGTGAACCTCCATGCTGGTGAGTTCAAGTGAAGGGAGAAATGTGTCTTACTCTCCTGAGGCATCCACCAGGCTGAACGCATTTCCTTCTCTAGACTATGCACCCTTTGAGCAAGGAGACTCAGACTTAGGCAACGGGATGCATTTATTTTATGGTGATGTTTCATATGTACACGGTGTAACAAAGGAGATTGGAGGAGGGGGCTATGATTGTATGACAAAGAAGTTGAACTAGAGAACACTATATAAACTCTCTCCTTCTGCAGATCATAAGGCATCAGGATTTATTTTTTTATTTTTATTTTTATTTTGTCTTTTTTTTGTCTTTTTCCGTGTCTGGCAATGGATCGCAACCCTCAGTGTTGCCCCCGCACCGGACCGGGGACCGGCAACGAGATTGCAACCCTCGGTGTTGCTCCCGCATCTCGCTCAGCCAGTGAGCGGGAACCGGTCTGTATGTGGGATCCGAACCCTCGGGCGGGAGCGCCGCCGCGCTTCCCAAGCGGCGCACTATCCAGTGCGCCACCGGGCCGGCCAAGGCATCAGGATTTAGTCGTGTGCCAGGAGGAAGGGAAATAGGCAAGAAGACCGTCCTGCCTTCAGAGAGGATCACAGATGCAGCACTGACCTACTGGATACAGAACCAGAAAATCTACAGCTGATATGTAGCAAAGGGCTTCTTGAGACCAAGGCCCCAGCTGCTTCACCATGGAAAAGTAAATGTCTTGAAGACATTTCTCTGTCCTTGGATAAAGAAACTATCAGGATGGAATGGGGAGAAAAAGAGTCATTTTGCTTTTGCCCTGGGCTCCAGGGATTTGATATTGGCTTTAAATTATTGACAAGGTCAGTGAATCATCTGACAAAGAAATGTTCTGGTAAACTCAAGATCTACAGTTACATGATTATGTGTAGTCCACCTAGAGATCCAAGTTTTCAAGAATTAGTGTATAACTTTTGTTAAACACAATCCTAAAACTATGGCATTTAATCTTTATTTAATAACTCATAAGGCATCTCAGGATAATCAAGTACGTACAGGTCATTTATTATTATTGTGCTGGTTTAAAGAAGTTTCTGAGTGAATGAATATCAGATAAATCATTTGATAGTTATTTCAGGACTCATGGTGATTAAAGCACAGTGACAGTTCTCACTGATTACATTGAGATGTTTACATTAAAATGTATATCACGTATATCACACCTGAAGAGTCAACCCACCAGGCCAATCTGGGAAAGGCTGATGCTGCAAGCTGGGCACACCCCCTTGTAGAATAACTAACAGAGCCCTGTAGGTGGGAGTTGGGCCCTGTTGGATCACACAGCTCTCTGCAGCTAGCTGGCATGGAGGAGGACAGCTATCCGAGAACTGGAGACACTCAATACAATATCTATAAATTAGTCTATAAAGACACATTATGTTCTATTCTTAGCTCACGAACATGGACTAGGAGGTTAGCCAATTCGCCTGTTTAATAACCTATCTGCCTATTTACTTTTACTCTATATACAAAGCTAAGTATATTCACTTACCAACTTACATATGACATATGAAATAATCTTTTTTAATAATTTGCTTTGTACCTGACTGTAGATAATTATTTTGGTCTTGATACTGAGGAACCAAATGAAGTGCTTTTAGTTCTCTCGTGCCAGAATTGTCTATACACAGCATTTGTGTACCCCCTTTCAACTGACATATCACCTAAAATGAAAAATAATGATCAGGTTTCATTTTTAAAAGATAACTCGAGTAAAATGACCCTAAATAAACTTAAATCTGAGAAAATAGCTTTAATCCAGAATTCAAGTTATGATGGAAGATAGAAAACTGTAGATCTGTTCTCGATTTCTTATTCTACAATAACATGCTTTCTGAAGATACCACAGGGCAGAAAACCTCCCAGAAGTGTTTCTTGAGCTACGTCAGTGTGCTAATAGAAGTGCCTGCTCCTGTCTTTTTCCACATGTGTCTGGCCATTGAGATTTAGTTGAATGTCAGGGATCATGCACCCACACTTCCTTCACCCTGTCCTTGACTCCACAGTCCACAGCAACAGGACAGTGTGCTGCTCTGCCGAACATCGGGCCTGTCGCACCTGGATAACTCTAAGAGAGACTGTGTCCCCCTGATTCCCTTTCTCTAGCTGGTCACATACTTAGAATAATCTTTAGTGTTACTACAGTTGTTCTTTCCTGCTACATGCACATGCTATTATTTAACACGTGACTTTTTAAAATGTCCATTTATTAAATTTCCTACAAATACAGCTAAGAAAAGTTAATCCAAGAACTGGAAAATTCAAGAATCTTCCTGGGCCTTACTAGCACTGTCAGATCCCAACTTGGATTCCAACCATAAATAAATCTGCAGTGAGCCAGCTGAGACCATCAGTCAATCCCTTGAGTACAGCAAAAGCACTGATGGAGCTCACTGTGTGCCCGGCCCTGGCTCAGGCCATGTGGCATGGACACAAAGGCAAGAGACATGTGGTTCCTGACAGCAAACTGCTGCCAATTCCACAACCAAATGGAAAACCTGTGGTTTCTGCCCTTAAACTGCTTATAATCTAGACAGGAAAACCCAAATAGGCATAAAGGACCAGTGTTATCGAAACAGCACACACAGAGCCTAAGGTAGCAGTAAGGTGCAGATCGCTGGGTCGAAACTTCAGATTATCCTGACATTCAATGAGAGGCCAGCATTGGTGTTCAGGGGGAACTTTGTTTGCATTTGGAGGATAAAGTTATAGCTACACACACACACACACACACACACACACACACTCACCCCTAGGGGAAAGGCTCAGGTGGGCTCTCTAGACCTCTTTCAATTGCACTCTCTTAAATGCCACCTACCCTGGAGCCCTGCCCTGCCCTCTGGGTAGTGTGCCAAGACCACCCTGTAGTCTAGTGGAGTCACAGGGCTCTCATCCTGCTGACCTAATCTGGGGGTCCAGGAAAACTCCACTCTTAGAACCCTTGGCCCCGAGTAAAACCAGACACAGAGGCAAGTACTAGTGTATGCCATGACTAAGCCAAAGTTTGTGATGAGCTCATTTTCAAGTATTTCCTTGTTAAAGTTTATATCTTAGAGCTAGGACCTCATTTCTAGGAAAAAAGAACTGCTGAAGGAAAAGTGTTGGACTCTTAAGTCCTCATCAGAGTGAGATCAGAGTTCTAGATACACCACTCACAACTACAAAGACTAACACAGAGGATGTGCCATTTCAGTTTTCTTATCCATAAAATGGGGATAACAATAATGCCTACCCTATAGAGTTAGGAGGATTAAATGAAATAAGAAAGATGCAAAAATATCACATAAACCACAGATGTGACTGATTGCATATGCTATACAAGTGCTGGTTGTTATCACTAGGAATTTGCAGACATGAAGGAAGGAAGCAGCCTCTGCCCTGAAGCCACAGAACTTCAACCCACCGTCCACCAATATGCCAAGCCCTATGTGCCCCACTATCCCCAACCCAGTGCCCAACCCCCACTTCTGCATGACTGATGTGACTTGTGCTTAATGAAACCAGCAATGTCCTAATCTTTGTTTGATTTGCTAAGATCAAGCAGAAATTAGAATCTTAAAGGTACAAGGCTCTTTCACCGTGTTGAAAAGTTGAGCTCCCTCTTTTCATAGATGAGACAACCAAAAACACTAATTCAATGAGTGAACAGAATGAAAAATGATCAAAAGAATCTAGTGATTTAGTAATGATAAGGGTCCAACATTTAGTATAATGTTAGTCACAAACATTTTCTTTGGCATAATTACCATTGGGCTTGAGTCTTTCTTAGAACAGGCAGTGGTGTCCTCTGGCTCTTGGGAAGATGGGAACTTGCAGCAGGATTCCTGAGCAAGACGGTTCTGAATAGTTGCTTCCTCTGGATTGTTACTTGTGACAGTACCACCTGCTTCCTTTATTTCAACCTAAAAAGAGCAATCATATTTTCAGAGAACACCTGGACATTGGCTCTTGCCGCTGCATGATGTAGAAAATTTAAATTGGAGTTCTCTGTAAGAGTTACAGTTTTTTGTTTTTTTTTTTCCGTGTCTGGCAACGGATCGCAACCCTCAGGGTAGCGCCCGTACCAGACCGGGACCGGCAATGGGATCGCAACCCTCGATGTTGCGTCCGCACCTTGCTCAGCCAGTGAGCAGAACCGGTCTGTATGTGGGATCTGAACCCTCGGCGGGAGCGCCGCCGTGCTCTCAAGCGGCACACTGTAGCAGTGCGCCACCGGGCCGGCCCGAGAGTTACAGTTTAAGGCACAGAGCACCCTTACCCTTAGTGCCTCTCTTCCTCACTGCTGCTTCTAAAGCTATTATTGTCCCTACAGGAGACCAAGCAGGGGCAACAAGCCATCTGATTAACTTCACTGGGGACTGAGGACTCTGAGGACCAAAACCACTTGTCCATGAGGTGTGGAGATGTGATTTTGATGTGGCACTTGTGCTGTTTCGAAAATATGGTCTAAGCAAACAAGAAGAGTCCCCAGTTGGTCACGTGTCTCTCATGCTGCTTAATCACCCCTACTCCAGTGGAGCTGAAAGCCTGCTTGGACCTTTCTGTCACCTGAAATGCCGACCCTTCGTTGCCTATTCTCCAAGGACGCTCATTCGATAGTATTAAATGGTTTTTCCTCAAGAAGCCTGAAGTCCTGGGTGAAGTTTTAGTAAGGATGATGTTTTAGTAATGTTTAAAATGTAATTTATCATTTATAATGTATTTATAGTAACATTTATTATTAAATGGTAGCCCTTTCCTGACTTAATAGTAGGACAATAATATGAAACGTGAGAGCGGGAATAACTGCCTGTTTTGTTTTTAAGTGATCCTCTGCAACAACTGTCAACTCAGTGATACACCAGCAAAATTGCCAAAAATAGGGAGAAATGAAATGATACTACTGAAAAATCAATGGTATTAAAAAACCTAAAAAGTCCCAATGGTTTAAAAAAAAAAACCAAACCCATCAGAATTGAGTGTTTCAAAATTGGGATGCTTCTTTTTAAAGTTTGATGAGAATGTAAGGAAGATCGAGAAACAGCTCACACTTGGCATCATCCCTGCCCGCCCCCTTAACCTCCACCTGCCCAGGCTGGCTGTTAGAGAGCACACGTGAGTCTCCCCAAAGGCCAGGAGGCAGGTCAGAAAGTCCTTCAAAAAAGATGATTCTAAGGTAACATTCTAAAGACCTGACATAAAATCACAGAGCAGGTATCTACCTTTCAAAATGTGGATGTTGACTGAAACTTAAGAGATTGTTTAACCTAAGAAAATCAGAGGCCCAAACAAATAATAACCATTTACTATGTACAAGCAAGCTACTTGCACAGCAGACTAGTATTTAGGTATAAATCTTAAAAGAAATAGAGGAAAGTTTAACTATATTTCAAGTTATAGCTTTATTTAGATATTTCAAACTTTATAGAAGTATAGAAAATCAAAAATTTTCTTCTGCTTTCTGCTTTGGGGAACTTGCCATTCACCTGCCATCAAAGTTTAGATTAATTTACTTCCCGGTAATCAAGAAATACTTAGGTAAAAAATGTATCATGTCCTCAGGCCCATGCAGCTAATATCTGAACTACTTATATTGCAGTAAAATTCTGTTTTTACAGAATGGATCTAAAAGAAGGTCAATATGTGGGAATGAATTTCAAGAAAAAGGAAATTAGCAATTCACCCTGAATAAACATTACTGGAAAGTAATCCCACTCTGCTTAAATAAACATATCCATGCTGTATCTTTTTCATTTTATTAATGAATCAGGAAATAGTCAATAAAAATTCAAAAAGCAGTCTCTTCTTCACTTTGTCAAACCAGCAATCTGTTAAAATTGGAGAATTTTACTATCTTTAATATTAGCTAATTCCCTTCCCTGTTCTGATTATGCTCACTGACTCCTTTGGGAAGGATGGGAGCCAAGCTAGGACCAACAAGCAGAAGGTGCTGGGACATGAGTTCCACTGGGAAGCAAAATGGAGTTTCTAACATTTCAAACCATGTGAAAAAGGTACTAAGGAAGACCTCTGTGCTGGGAGAAGGCTGGGGGGACTAGATGTGCTCTCTGGTTCCGCTAAGGACAAACTGAGAGGACAGCGGAGGCCCCAGCCTCTGCCCCACCTTTTCCTTTACACAAAGGACCAGAGGTGACAATGTAAGAAAACCAGAAATCCAAGCTCCTGCTGCTGTGGCTTAAGAGATATGAAGTCAGACTCCAGCCATCTCAACACTTGTCTCAAAGATGTCCCACTAAGGCTTAATCTATAATGGACAAGTAATCTAGTTTTCCAAGCTGGGTCCTTGTGTGGGGTCAGTGCACATTTTCTTGGAATCCTTTGTTTCCTTCAAAAACTGATTTTGTTTAGTTTCAGCAAGAACAGAACAGAAATTTACCAGTGGTTATCCATAAGCAAAAGAGGGCAGTGAGCTACAGTTAGCAAGAACTTATTTAGACTCTGATTCATATTACATACGCTTCAAGAACAATCACTTATTAGCAAAGGCAAGATTAATATCTTGATTTGAAGGCTTAAAAAACGCAAGTATTAACAGAGTTCTTGCTGTGAATTACAAGACTGATAAATTTAAAGAAAAACATGTGAAATGGAAGCACAAGAGCCCTCCATCATACTGCATTTGTTTTCACTGATGCGAGTTACTCAAACAAATAGGGCTTCTTTCCTGATGCCAATGATAGCAACCGGGCCAGGGCTTAACACACTTTCGAATTTTTTCCCTCTCTTTCCTTGCATGCTATCTGCATGGTTAGGCCAGCCTTGAAGCACTGACCCAGGAGGTAAATCACTTTCAGGAAGAGGGCTTGGCAGGATGGATGGATGCATCTTGGATTACCAAGGGGATGTGCCCTGTCCAAAATTACGGAATCCAGTGAGACGTACTCATACAGAAGGTGCTCAGTTTCCCTGGGTTCGGTTTCAGGACACACCTCTAGGTTTCCAGCCACTCCCTGAGGTCTCAGGTCCCATCCTCTGGACTCTCCCTTGGAGGAAAGGCACTACTGCAAGTTAGACATTTTTCAGCACCAACACTGGGAAAATGAGACCACAGAGGGCTGGTTTATGCTAATCCAGTGGCTGGGCATGCTCAGTAGAGAGCACAGAATATTCTTGAATATGCCAGTGCGTGTATTGCGATTTGACCAATGAACATGCTCCAGGAAGAGACCCACTGAGCACGTGCAAGACTAAATGTTACCTAACTGGGAGCCACCCCTTTAGCTGAATAGAGAAACTGTAGTAACCTAATCTCAGCGGAAGACAGGGCTGTTGCTCACTTTCCTGGAGGCAGCTTGTGCTTTGCAGGCATGGAACTTGCTTTCAGCAAGCGGCTGCTCACTCTTTCGAGTCAGCCTGCACTTTGTACTGAACTTTATTTTTTTCTTGCTTTTGTTAGGCTTGATGTCTGTCCTGAACTTGCTTTTGTCAGCACCACGCTCACCCAGTGATCAAACCGGCCATCCCTATATGGGATCCGAACCCGTGGCATTGGTGTTGTCAGCACCGCACTCTCCCCAGTGAGCCACAGGCCGGCCCCTGAACTTGCTTTTGTCAGCACCACGCTCACCCAGTGATCAAACCGGCCATCCCTATATGGGATCCGAACCCGTGGCATTGGTGTTGTCAGCACCGCACTCTCCCGAGTGAGCCACAGGCCGGCCCCTGAACTTGCTTTTGTGTTAAACTTGGTGCGGGCCCTGCTCAGTCTCCAGAGCTAGGCTGCACTCTCTCCGTAGAACCTGTATTCTTATCTATTTTATTAAATTTGTTCTCATGGTCTGCTGTGACTCTGCCCTTGAATTCTTTCCTGGGGCGGGGTCAAGAACCTGGGAAGGGAACAGAGTGGGTTGACTCTGGGCCCGCGACCCTACCTCCGACCTCAGTAGGATGTGTAACCAGGGACGCTGGTGACCCAGGAAAAACGTTCGCACTGACAAGTCTCGGTACAGACCAGAGGACTCACAGATCAGTCTGGGAAGGGGTCGGGTATGGTGCCCAACTCCCAGGGGGCTCTTACTGGAATCACCTGGACTCCGGCCTGGGCGGCCCCGTCCCTGGCCCAGGCGCCCAGGGGCACGACGTTGGGGCCG
The DNA here is from genome assembly GCF_000696425.1 of Galeopterus variegatus. NCBI lineage: Eukaryota > Metazoa > Chordata > Mammalia > Dermoptera > Cynocephalidae > Galeopterus > Galeopterus variegatus. The sequence goes on along the minus strand of NW_007726623.1, from coordinate 86,690 downwards.
CGGTAGGGGGTCAGCAGCGAGGACAGCAAGTGCAGGCAGAAGGCGGGCGGCTGCGGGCCCGCGGGCTCGGGGAGCGCCGGGTGGCCCTGGTCGTCCCCGTCCGCCAGGAGCTCCGCCTTGGCCTCGCTCTTGCCGTCGGCGCCCAGCCCGGGGCTGAACGCGCGCAGCAGGGGCTCCGCGGGCTCGGCGGCGCCCAGGTAGGCGTCCCGGAAGCCGGGGAACTCGGCGTCGTCGTACTGCGCCCCCGCGGGGGCCTTCGGGGCCACGTTTTCAGAGAGAAACGGACTCTCCGGGCTGAAGAGCTCCGTCACCAGGTCGTCGTCCGGGCCGGACATCCCGCCGAGCAGAGGGGCCTCTTCCATGGCGCCGAGGGGACGGCGGGCCGGGCATCGCCCCGCAGCCTGCTCGCGGCGGGTCGGCGGGGGCCGCGCACCTGCAACGACACGGCCCGCTGAGGCGACGAGGCCCCGGCCAGGGGGTGTGTCGTCTCCAGCAGGGCCGGCTGGGGAGGGTGTCCCGGGGACCCCGTCCCCCTCCCCGCCTTGCAGACCCGAGGTCCCCTCAGGGGTACACACCTGGGGCCGCCCTGGCTGCCGAGGGCCCGATGCGGGGACCGGGCGCAGGCCGGGACTCACACGCCCGCGGCCGTTGGCAGTTGGGGAAGTGGGCGGGACTAGGCAGAGGGGCGGGGCTGGGAGCGAAAGGGGCGTGGCCCGGGCTGGGGCGGGCGGGGCCAGACCGGGGAGGGAAGGGACCCGGAGTCCCGCAGGTGCGGGGTGGAAGCCACTCCAGGGGTCAGCCCCTCTAGGCTCAGGTATGGAAACAGGCCCGCGGCGAGTGTGAGGCAGTGCTAGGTGGGACCCCCGAGCTTGACTTCTGACCTCAGTCTTTAAGTAATTTTTTTCAGCCCTCTCAGGACCGCCGCGGGTGGCCAGGGGGTCGGGGGCTTGCACAGGGGCC
>NW_007726623.1:79295-85720 GCF_000696425.1 Galeopterus variegatus | reverse complement strand
GGTCAACTGGCTTCAGCCAGGTTTCTCCACTGTGCGATTACTATGTCTCCCTCTTGGGAAGATACTTTGAGACCCTGTAACCATCCTGTTGCTCTCCAACTTCACACCCACTCTGCTGGTTTCCTTCGGCTGCCCTAACAACAAATTACCACCAGCTGGGTGACATAAAACAACAGAATTCTTTCACAGTTCTGGAAGTCAGAGTCCACAATCAATGTGTCGGCAGGGCTGTGCTGCTGGGGAAGGCTGCAGGCAAGAACTTGTCCCCAGCCTCTTCCAGCTCCTGGTGGCTCCAGCTGTTCTCGGCTTGTGGCTGCATCCCTCCATGGCCACATCCTTCCAATCGCTGCCTCTGTGGTACCCTCCTCCTCATGTGTCTGTGTCTTCTCTTCTATCTCTTAAAAGGACACATACCATTGGATTTAGGGGCCATTCAGTTATACAGGATGATCTCATCTCAAGATCCCAAACCTAATTATATCTGCAAAGATAATTTTTCCAAGTAAGTTCACATTCACAGGGGCTGGGTATTAGGATGTAGACATTTCTTTTTTCTTTTTTTTTTTGGCGGGGGGGGCACCATTCAACCCACTATGCCCACTAATTGTGGCATTCATCAATGATCATTGCCTGAATTGATTATTATGATGTTGGTTGCTAAGTGCCAAAGATGATTGCTTTCTAATCCCATCTTTCTAGTTACATTGCTCATAAGTACCCTATGGAAGACTGTCCCCTCTCCACATTCATTTACTGATTTAAACCAGTGGGGACACATCAGTTCTTACTTTATGCAATAGTTTATAGTCTTTTACCTCCCATATTTATTTTGATAAATAATGGATTTCTCCCAGATTTGGGTCCACACTCTGAACCACCATTCTCCACTGTCTCTGGGGAAAGGTCCCTCTGTGACAGGGTGGGGGAGCACAAACAATTCATTTTTCTCTAGAGAATACACTTTTCTTGGGAGTTTTGGGGGCTTCCCATCCAGGATTTGTCTTACCATTAGGTTCTGCCTTCCTAAGTGAGCTCCACCCTGGGCTTTCTGCACACCTGGTTCCTTCAAACAGCCATCAACAGCCCCTTGTCATCCCCTGAGGCCAGCAGGTGCAGGAGGGCAATGGGTGGGAAGGGGGAGCCAAGGGGTCTACATTGTCAGCTTTCCTTATGCAGCTGACCGCCCAGTCCTGCTTGTATCACTGCTCCCAATTCTCATTCCCACTGACACCCTCCCCACTGCAAGTTATGACCCCTCATAAAAAAAAAAAAAGTTCTTTCTCTTTGTCTAGGTCTCCTTTTTCCCATCTGTAAATTTCTATAAACAGGGGTGCAGACTCCATGACCCGTTGGATTCTTGGCATGTCTATTGAAGACTGTGGTTCTAAGTCAAGGTCAGGACCACTCAAAAGTGTGGCCTATGGACCTGTTGCCAGCCCTGAACTTTTGTTAGGATCCCTTGAATGGAAAAGGACAAAACCAGACAGTAAATACATACAAGTTTTAAGGCAATTTGACAGCTTGGTTCTATGTCTGTTCAATGTAACAATAAAATATTTGGGATTGGATTTTGGATTTTTTTCCATTTCATTTTTCTAAGTCACTCATTTTTATTGTATTTTACAAAAGCATTGGTGAGCGGTGCACAGGAAATATAAAGAACTGATCCCCCACCCTAGATAGATGACCAAACCCTGGTCGTAGGCACCCTGTGTATGTGGGAGGGGTGGGTCACCTTCAGGGTTCCCCATATACAATTCCTGAAACCTACATCTATTGTCTGGATGCCATCAATTCTAAGTAGATGGAGTTTACTGGGCACCTGCTATGTACATGCCCTTTGCTTCCACCACCCCAGCCCTGTCCACTCCTCTCTCCTCTCACTGAGCTACCTAACACATGGGCTCCTAATTGGTCTCCATTCACCCATTGCCAAAGAGTGGTGTTCTGAAAACATAACCCCCACACCTCCAGAAGCTTCCCGGTGCTCTTAGAATCAAGTCCAAACCCTGTACCTTGGCCTGCAAGGCACCACCTGATCAAGTCCTGCCCGCTGTCCAGCCGCAGCCCCACCCTTCTGTCCACTTCTCACACAAGCCAACGCGTGTTCCCTCCCAGCACCTTTGCATATGCTGTTCCCGCTGCCAGCAATGCTGTTCCCACTCTTCCCATAGTAGGTCTTTGTCGTCCTTCAAGTGTCCACTCCAACAGTGCCTGCTCAAGGTGGCCCAGCCCTCCTGGTTTATAGCACCCATCCCCCAGCATCCTCTATTTCCTTCATAGAACTGTTTGGAATTGTAAATCTCCAGGCAGGGCAGGAACTCAGATAGGGTTCCATTTCAATGCAAATACATCCATTCCCCACCCTGAACAGACACAGCCGCAGAGACATCCATGAACAGGGACCACGTTCCAGGCAGGGCTGGGTGGGGTCCTGAATTCCACCCACCATCTGACGATCGCACCTGTGGAATGGAAACACAGTGGCAACTTCCTCAGAGAGGTTTCCATGGCAGTAGGGCAAGGACACAGCGCTTCGGCACAGTCAGCACACCACAACCAGAGGCTATCATCATCACCAGACTTCACCTCTGTGGCAGGGATCAGCTCTATTTTATTCATCATCATAAGCTATAAGTGAGCTATCATATAGTACCTGATCAATAAATACCTTATAAATGAAGGGATGATGACGTGGGGTCCATAGAGACTTACTAAAAGGTGATTTCAAAATTCCAGGATCAATCATGCGTGCTTTGCCATGAGTGGCAGGGGGAAAGTCTTGTCACACACTGGGAAGGGACAGTGGGAGGAAGGTGCTGATGTGGGAAAAAAGAGTGCTGATGTGGGAAAAAAGAGTGCTGCCTTCATTGGGCTATGAACTCCATGCAAGAGGAAGAGACTTGGTCTCGTTTCCCTGCATCCCCTGGACCTACCTAGGAGAGGAGGTGCTCCTAGAAATCTACTGAATGAGTTAATAAGAGGGAGAATTGAAGGGGAGCTGAGGGGCGGGCGGAGGAGAGAAGGGAAAGAGAGGAGACAGGGGAGGGGAGGGGAGGGAAGAGAGGACATCGGGTCCATTCAGATCATGACCTGCAAACCCCTTTTCTTATATTTTTAAAGGAAAAGCAGCTAAATAGTTTCCAAAGAAACTTTAGACACAGTAGGGAGCCTCTAAGATAAATTCCGGAACCCATGTCAATGTTTATATGTTCTGGAAGCTAAAAGCTGAGAAACAATAGAAATCTGGTGAGGCTGTATTCTGGATTTATAAACTTGGGATTTCACTCTAATTGGTAGGCAGGCCAATAATTGAGGTCTTCTTACCTCTCTTCAGGGACCATTTCCTCAAAGCCTCGATTGATGTAATTGTCATTCCTCAGAAACCACCACCAAGCAGCACACCAACCACAAATCACAGCAAACAGCCTCAGACAGCACTAATGGCTGCATGACCACTAAGCCCTTTGGGGAGGGGGCATTTGATCTGATCAGCTCTACTTGGGCGAAGCTCTTACCACCTCAGCCACAAATTCATCCCATTTGCAGGAGGTAATCCAGAGCTCCCTCTCCCACCACTGGAAGGTCACAAAACCCTGAGTGTGATTTGCAGGGTAATCAAGACTCCTTACATGGGCCCAGGAGCAGGGGTGTTTGGGTTTTGTTCTTTTTTTAAAAAACGACTTAGTTGAGGTATAATTTACATATCATAAAATTCAGCCATCGTGAACGAACAGTTCTGTGACCTTTAATAACTTTTGAAGTTACATAATCATTACCACAATCCAGTTGTAAAATATTCCCATCACCCAGGGAGTTCCTTGAGTTCTGAGCTTTTTAAGCCACTCACTTTATATTGTGATTCCTGAGGGTAAACCTCAAAAGACCCCGAGGCAAAAATGTTCTCCCAAAGAACCCAAGCTAGCCCTTACTTTCCATCCATAGGAGGAAACTCTTTAGGTAGGATGCTATTTAATTTGCATAATGGGTGCTATTAATTTGCATACTGTGCCCAGTGTCCCAAAGGATGAATAGAGGGACAGTGGTGGATGACTGGAAGCCCCCAGAGAGAGAGAGAGAGAGAGATCCTGGTGATGGGGGAAGGATTTTATCATCTAAAGCAGGAAATGCAGAAAAACCTCAAGACTCAAGAAGAAATCAAGAGGTTCCCCTTAAGAGAGGAAGGTATCCCTCATGAGAAGATATCACAAACCCGGCTTTTGTGATCTTTTTTCCGATCTCTGCTGTGTCAACCAAAGCCAGTATCTCTTAGCCTGTGAAGCTCTGGACTCTTGAGCAACTGGAAGGACGGAAGAGGGATTGAGTGATGTCCTAAACACATTGGGCAGCACATGAGTAAACAAAAATCTCTTTACTGCAGAATTTTTCAGAACTTTTGTTGTGCTAATGAGGATGGTGAATCTCCAAAAGGGAGCTGTTGGACTAGGTAAACCACTTTTTTTTTTTTTTTTTAAAGATGACCAGTAAGGGGATCTTAACCCTTGACTTGGTGTTGTCAGCACCACGCTCACCCAGTGAGCAACCGGCCATCCCTATATGGGATCCGAACCCGTGGCGTTGGTGTTGTCAGCACCGCACTCTCCCAAGTGAGCCACGGGCCAACCCTAGGTAAGCCGCTTTTTAAGGAAAATAGAACTGGTATCTACAGTTGGTGTTGTCAGCACCTCACTCTCCCGAGTGAGCCACGGGCCAACCCTAGGTAAGCCGCTTTTTAAGGAAAATAGAACTGGTATCTACAAAAACCTTTCATGGCTCAGGCCTCTGGAACATAGTCACAGGAAAAAGGGTAGCAAAAGATACCACATGTCCAATGCCTTTTTCAAAATACAGATTGTGCTTGGGGCTTTGTGCTGGTGTTCTCTGGGTAATATGGCAACCCTCTTTCACAGAGGGTGATGGTCCAAACCTGGAGCCCTGTGGCCACTATACCAAATTACCAGCCTTGTGAAGTCATTCCTCTCAGGGGCAGACACACAGAAATGATTAAGCACTAATTTCAGTGTAAGCACAAACCATTGTAGACCATTTGGTCCATCTAAGCATTTCGAAACAGGTTTAATGCTGGTTAAATTAGAAGGTCCGTGCATGCAATGGAATACTTCACACCTGCAGAAAGGAAGGATGCGTTTCGTTGTGGATTGACACTGAAAGATCTTAAGATATGTCATTAAGCAAAAAAAGCAAATGAGGGCTGACCATTAGCTCAGCTGCTTAGAGCATGGTGTTGTAATACCAAGGTCAAAGGTTCGGGTCCCCATACCGACCAGCCACCAAAAAAGGTGCAGTTGGCTCCCACTTGGAAGTCTGACAAGCATCTTAGATTTCATATTTCCAAGGGGGCATGTGCTCTTCTTTCATAAACAGCCCTTCTGATACCCGGCCGTCCTTCCAGTGTCCGGAACAATAGCTTGGAGCCACCCAGACCCTTCTGTTCTCTCTCACAGAACCTTCTGATCCATCTGCAAATCCTCCTGCCTTTACCTTCAAACTAGTCTCAATTCTGACCACTTCTCAGCCCTCCTCTAACCTTGTGCTGGCACAAGCATACTCATATTAGTTTCCTGGAGCTGCCGTAACAAATTGCCACAAACTTGGAGGCTTAAAACAACAGACACATTTTCTCTCAGGCTGGAAGTTTGAGACCAAGGTGTCAGCAGGGCCGCATTCCCTCTGAAAGCTTTGGGGTGAATCCTTCCCAGCCTCTTTAAGCTTCTGGTGTCTCCTCGTGTCGGCATCAGGCCAGTCTCTGCTTCCACCTTCACATGACCTTCTCCGTCAAGATCCTGCTGTGTCTTCTTTTTTATCATAACACCAGTCATTTAGGGTGGGCCCTAAATCCAGGATGCTTTCATGTTGAGATCCTTAGTTAATTACATCTGCAAAGACCCTAAGTCCAAGCAAGGTCACATTCTGAGATTCCAGGTGGATATGAATTTTGGGAGAGACACCAAGTCACCATCGTCTGGTTTGATGATTGCTGCAGCCCCCAACTGTCTGAGTTTCTGACCTTGAATGCCTACGGTCTATTTACAAAACAGTAGCCTAAGTGATCCCGCTGAATATGTCAGGTCCCATCCCTGGTCTGTGTCAACCCTCAAAGGTCCTGCCTCATTTGGAACAAAAGGCAGAGTTCTTCCAAAGGGCCATGAAACCCCACAGCCCTCTCTAGTCTGAGTTCCAACCGCAGTCTTCCCAGCTGTTCCTTCAATGTGTCCCCAGCACCTAGAACTGTGACTGGCTCACATACTCTATTAAGTTCAAAGATGTGTTGAATAAATAAATGAATGGGTGGGCTGGCCAGTTAGCTCAGTTGGCTAGAGCACAGCCTTGTAACACCGAGGTCTCCCTGTACTGGCCAGTCACCAAAAAGAACAACAACAAGAACAATTTTTTTTTTTTTTTTT
>NW_007726623.1:71310-79010 GCF_000696425.1 Galeopterus variegatus | reverse complement strand
TCCAAAGGGCCATGAAACCCCACAGCCCTCTCTAGTCTGAGTTCCAACCGCAGTCTTCCCAGCTGTTCCTTCAATGTGTCCCCAGCACCTAGAACTGTGACTGGCTCACATACTCTATTAAGTTCAAAGATGTGTTGAATAAATAAATGAATGGGTGGGCTGGCCAGTTAGCTCAGTTGGCTAGAGCACAGCCTTGTAACACCGAGGTCTCCCTGTACTGGCCAGTCACCAAAAAGCACAACAACAAGAACAAATTTTTTTTTTTTAAAAAGGGAGAGAATGAATTTATGCTAGAAAATAAAATAGAGGTCACCCAGAGCCTCACCATTAAAGATAATTGGGGAGGGGGTGAATGTGGCCCACTGATGTTTGGTATATTTTTATAAAATGTATTCATTGCCAGAATGAGATATTTTCTATCAGACTGTCAAAAATTAAGAATACTGAAATTAAGAATATATTAATCTAATTTAGCAACAACTGGAGACGTTTGTATGGTGCTGGTGGAAGTGTTATTTGGGTCAATCTCTCTGGGGACCAATACAACATGTGGGGTCTTCAAGAGTCTTAGTGATGCACATGCCCTCTTGGGCCAGAAATTGTGCCTTGGAGATCTTAACTTTGTCTTTAGTGTCTTGGTCACACAATGGCTATCCCTGGCTGGGTCTCACTTCTGTCTCAGCTATTAACTGCCCTTGGAGATTCGAATTTTGTTTCTGGGAATCAGAGGGAGGCATGTGAGCCAGGGGACTTTGGGGCTCCTGGACCTCAATTACTGGACAGATGATAATACTTCCCTGGAGGGCTGTTGGGAAGACTAAAATGAAATAATGGATGTAAACATTTGGCCTGGACCCTGGTGCACATAAGTGCTCAATAAACAGTATCTATTGTTATTTCAATTCTTCTAAATAACTGTTTAAATGACAGAAAATTAATTTTCCATTTAAACATTTTTTTCCCCTAAATCAATGGTTTAGCCATTGACCTCTAAGATTCCTTTCAGTGTTAACAGTCAATACTATCTAATGAGCCCCACCCTTGGGCTCACCTCTGACCCTCCCCCTCTGGTCACGGAGCTTGAGAAACTTCCTTTCCATTCTGAGCTAGACAATGCCAGCCTCACCCAGATTTTGAGCTCCTCTTATCCCTTGTCCCGGTGTGTGGGATCATTTGGAGGTAGCAGCTCCAGAGCTGATATGAAGCCCATGCTAGGCCTTGGATCTCCAAGGAAGCCTGCTCCAGGGCAGGGCCAGCCACAGGGGCCCTGCCTTAATGACCAGTCCCAGCTAAAAGACGCTGAGGGCAGCTTTTATGGGATTTTCCTTCTCTGTGACTCACTTCATGGATCTTACTTGCACATAGCTGGCATATTGAATCTTCCCTATCTATGTACATTTTGCAGAAGCCCAACCATGGGAGGGTTACATGATCCCTCCCAATTTCTCATCCCACTCCCAAGCTCCATCCTACTCATCAGCAAGTTCTGTCAACCCTACCTTCAAAAGAGTTCCCAGGCTGTTCCAGCTCTCTTCCACCTGGATCCCACCAGCTAACCAGCTGCTCCATCTCTTGCCTCAGTGCCTGTGTGGTCTCCTACCTGGGCTCCTGGCTTCCACTCCTACACACTGTGGTCCATTCTCCATGTAAAGCAATCTTTTAAAAAAGAAAATCCAGTCATGATGCTCCCTGCTTATAACTCTCCCATGGCTTCCCATGGCACCAAGAGAAGAATCCTAATCTCTTTCTAACACCTATGAGGCCCACGGGCTGTGGCACCAGCTCTGGATCTCTCAGGCCTCATCCAGTCCATCCCCCTCAGCCACAGTGGTCCTTCTGTTCCTTGCTGGTCCTTCTGCCAGGAGAGTGCTGTGCCCAGCTGTGCCCAGCTGGCTCTTCTCCCTCAGGTGCCACCTCCTGAAGAGGACGCCCTGAACACCTCATGTGAAGTGCCCTCCAGCTATTTCATGTAGACCGAAGGGGGGTGGATAGGGGCCCCAAGATGAAGGCAATGTGGGGGGCTGCCACCCTGAAATGCTACTCGACTTCCAGGGGTCCCACCGAAAATACTCATGTGGAGCTATTCTGAGCAGCTCTATACAAACTGGGAAGGAACCACCAACGTGAAAAATCATGTGAAGAGAGCGAGGTGCCAGACTCTGTGTACAAGATGCTGCCGTTTGGGTTAAAAAAGAAAGTACATGTAATCGTGTGTATGTGCCTAAAATATCTCTTTATGCACACCTAATTGGTAATGAGGTCTGTCTCTAGCCGGGGAAGCTGGGTGGCTGGGGGACAGGCGTGGGAGGGAAACGTGCTCCTCTCCATAGGCTGTCTGTGCTGTTTCAGTTTCCAACTGTTTACACTCCAGTTTACACAAGTAACATCAATGATAGATGCCCATCGTCCTGCTATGGTCTTGCTTATTTATCTGCAGGTCTCCTCCTTCCAGTGCTTTCTGATAGCCAGGAGCTGGTCTCTATTGGATTTGCTACTGCAGCCCCATAGAAGGAGCTGAATAAGTATTTGCCGAATCAATGAATGAGGGCACTTTGTATCCCATCCATTTCCTCCCACTGAAAGTCAGGCTTGCTAAAGTGGCAGGGCTTTATCACACCACTGGAGAATTCGCCCATGCTACCGTTCACATCCATCCACTTCCACCTGCCAGCCCAGGCTTCATGAAGTTATACAACAGTCGGCTGCAACTGAGGCCCACCCCATCAGGTGGTGACTGGTTTCACTGGAGGTCTGGACTGAGGTACTCAGAGTCAGTGCCACCCCAACGACCACTAGGATGGGGAGAGGAAACCTGTAGAGCCACATGCAGCAGAGTTGGTCACGGAGGCCCTGAGAATCCTGCCCAAGGCAGGGCCATCTGTTTCTTTCTGATGTCTTTCCCAAACTTCCTTAGGGTTCTTTTTCCTCTCTGATACAGGTTTAGCAGCATAGGAAACCCAGCCCTGGTGTTCAATGTGCTCGGCCAATTAAGAACCCCAGTGCAAAGGGCATCCCTGAGGGCACCTATAAGAGCAGGGATTATGGGAGCACAGGAAAGGGACTCCTGATTCTGCCTGGAGTGAGGGGTGGATTGTGCTCTGAAGGATGTAACTTTAAGCTGAGTAGCCACTATGTCGCGGGTGCCAGAAACACTGCCCGTGAAAACAGAAAAACTCTTTCCCTGGCTCCTGATGAATGCTGAGAGTATCACGCTTCAGGGTTTCTCATCATGAATCCTAGGCGTGCAGTGACACTTCCCGTGGCTCTTGCTGTTTTGCACACCGAGTTGGTAGTTACATATGCTTGTGGTCGTTGGGTTGAGGTGTGACTCTCTAATGGAGCTCCACAAGGCAGGGTCCAGGGCAGCTTAAGCTCACTCTTACATATCCAGGCATTAGCATGGTGAGTGGACGGATGAATGAATGGATTGATAGATAAATGGGTGAATGAATAGGAGGAGGAATGGAGAAGGGAGGGAGGAACGGTTGATGGGTGAATGGATGGAAAAATGCCTTAATTGCTTTGATAGAGATTCACCACTTCAGCAATCCCAGACCTTTCTGTATAAGTGGGTTCATTCATTCATTCATTCATTCATTCTATGAGTATTTATTGAACATCTACTAAGAGCCAGATTCCCAGCTAGACATTGGGGCACAGCTATGAACAGAACATCGTGACTTCCATGCCAGTGGGAACCAGGTGGAGGAGGAGGCAACCCTACACAGCCATCACCACAGAGGGTGACATGAGGTGTGATGGGAACTGAGAGGACACTGAAGCCAGCAGAAGCTCGTGAAGCCTCAGGAGGAGTTGATGCCCAAGGTGAGACCTGGGGCTGAGAAGGAGGTGGGCAGGTGGGGCGTGGGAGGTCGAGGAAGAGCTTCCAGGTGGAAAGATGAGGCCCTGGAAAGGGCGACAGTGCAGGCAAATGCAGCCCTGAAGGCTGAGTCCAGCACCACGCTGGAGACCAGGAGGGGTCCTGAGCTAATAATAGGAGTCCCCACCTCTGTTCAGCAATCCCCTCCCCAGAGATGACCACTTAGTGAGTGCTCATCTACCCTCCCAAACCTAGTCTACGTACGTGCAGGCATGTTACGTGCAGTACTTTTGTCGAAAATAAAAAAGGAAATTGTGACGCCTTAAATCATTCTGTCACCAGCTAGAACTCATTAGCAGCAATGGATAGGGAAAAAAACGATTAAAATGAAACAGTTGAGAAAATTCTGTCTTTCTGAAGATGTTCCTAAATGGTCAATGTCTTCCACCTCTGAATTTTTTCTGTCTTTGGGAGAAGAATTAACAATGTTAGCAGTAGAATAAAGTCCCTGCTTGCAGAAAATCAGTATTCCTGGGCTAAAGAGAAAAGGAAACAGGAAAAAATGAAGCCCCCCATGGCTTGGGTTGGGGGTGGGCGCTCTGGGGGAGAGGCAGCTGCCTCCTCTCTTCCCTGTCTCTCCTATATAGGCTGAGGACAAGAGCAGGGATTGGAAGGGGCTCTGGATCCAGAATCCATGACACCTGTGTGGGACCCCTTTCACCTCACCAGTCCCCTTCTCATCCCCCTCAGTTCCCAGTTGAAAAAGCAAGAAGAAGGAAGGAGCCTCAGCAAGCCCACATGACCCACCACACCACTGATGGTTACTGAGGATGGTAGAGCTGAAATGCCCGCTGGACAGTCACTTCCCGAGAGGAACCACAGCACCAAACCCAGACTCGGAAAACAAGGACATCAGGGTGCAACGGTGTCCCCTCTCAGAATCTTTGCACAGGCTCCCTTTACTCATTGATATAAACATTTAACATTTACTCATTTATATAAACATGTGAGCTCTTTTTTTAATTATGAAAGTAACACATATTTGTTTTTAAAATTTTTGGACGATTTACAAACATATCAGCAAAAAGTGACATGATCCTCCACCACGCAGAAGTAGATCTGTTAACAGCTGGAGTCACGCCTCCAGTCTTTTTTCTGTGTTTGTGGCAGCCTTTCTCAACCTCTGGACTGTTGACATTCAGGGTGGATCATCCTTTGTTGGGGGGAGCCGTCCTGGGCATTGCTGGATGTGTAGCATCTCCCTACTACATGCCAGGTGCAAACCGCCCCCTCCAGTTATGACAAGCAAAAATGTCTCCAGGCATTGCCAAATGTCATCTGGGAGGGGAATTTTACCCCATTCCAGAGCCCTCAGACTCAAACTCTACTGGTTGATGAAAAAGAAACCACTGGGTCAGGTTGTAAGGAAATGGGGCCCCCCTACTCCAGGCTACCACCCACCTCCCGATGGTAGATGGAAGAGAAAGAGGTGAACTGGCAGGGAGGACTGCGGACTGGGACTGGACGGATGACACTGGAACTTGCTGCTATCATCATCATTTTGAAAGAAATTCACTGGCCCCCACCCTGTCCTCCTGCAAAGTGTTTGGGCCAGGAGACTGGCTGGCCATTTTAACTGAAGGAACATAAATCGGTCGGACCTCCCTCTGTCATCCCCAGGACCCAGGAGAACTGCCAGATTCCAGAAGCTACTCAATGTAGTTTACACCTGCTTGTAAAGTGCTAATGGTGGTTCTCATCCAACCTGGCAGCAACTCTCATCAGCTTCACCAGCAAAACGTATCAGCACCCAAGCTCTGTCCCATTCCTCTGCCACCCCCGCTGGCCCCCCACCATCTTCTAGGGTGACTGACACAGCCTCCTAACTGGCCTCCCTGCCTCCACACAGCCACACCAAGCTAGTTCTCCCACAGCAGCTGGAATCATCTATTAAGTTAGATTTTATCTCTGCTGAAAACCAAATTGCAATTGGAATAAAATCCAACCTCCTACCAGGTCCAGCAAGCCCCATGAGTTGACACAGGCTTCCCCATCATCTGTCATGCCACGCTGTGGGCCTTTGCAGCTGGCTAACTCCCATGATTCAGAGAAATGTCCCCTCTTCCAAGAAGCCTTCCCTGACCACTCTAGGTAAGGGACTGCTTGCCATCTCTTCCACTGCCCCCTCTCTATCACAAGCCCTCATTTTATTTGCATTGCAGCTCTCAGCATGCTAAAAACATCCCTCCTTACTGATGTCTTTGGCTTCCCGTCGCTGAGCACAAAACTCTAAGGAGCTTTGCCTTGGATGCTTGTCTGCTACTCCACTGCCCAGCTGAGAAGACGGGACGACTTAAAACAGGCCTTTGCCAGGTGATGATTAATGAAATGAATCAGTGAGTGGTTAGAAGATAAGTCCCAGATTTGAAAACCTTAGCACCTATAGGATTTCTCACCCAACTGGGCATCAATTTGGTCTTGTAAAAGATTGTGTAGGTTCTAAAGTTTTCTGTAAGATAATGGCTTTCAACTATGTCATTGTGAGGCAAGGGAGGGAGGGATTCTGCAGGCTGAAGTTGACCCCAGGGCTTCAAAGAAAACCACAGCTACTGGCAGAGAGGATGCTGGTCGTGCCACCTAACCCATGGCAGACACTGGTAGGTGGACAGGGCGTTGGCAGCTGCACATGAGCAAGGCAAGCTCACAGCCCAAATGTCAGTTGAAGATTTCCTGGGCTATTTAGGGCACAGAAACTCTCCTGACACCTGGAATATCCCTCTGGCAAGAGAGGAGTTCATAATGCCAGCCACGGCTGTGTACCAGGGCCCAGGCCCTGCTGCATGCTAGGAGTTCCCCCATCATCTCATTTGTCTTCCCAGCACCCTCACAGGAGAGGGACTAAGATCCCCAGCTCAGACATGAGGCAGAGGAGGCTCAGAGAGGTGAAGAAGCTTGCCTAAGGCCACACAGCCAGGAAGCAGCTAAGTCCAACCTCAACCAGGCTGCTCTGCCTTGGGAGGTGAACTCTCAACCTCAACCTTATTTCCAAGACCAGAGTGCTCTATATGTCCCCCAGCTTAGACATGGGAATGGTCAAGACCCTAAGTCCCTTTATAGCTCCAGGCCTTCACATCCCAACCTGTAAAACGGGACTAATATTTTCTGTGATGCTCAAAGTCCACTTATTCCTGTGATCAGTTCACCAATTACTTAATGACTGCTCTGTGCCAGGCTGGGCTCCAGGCCAGGCCCAGCCAGTGTGGCCTGCCTATTTATGTTTGAGACCATGTGAGTTATTGTCATGGCACATTCTGCAGAGATCCAGATAAGCAAACAAAAAATTGTTCTTAACCTTTGATCACAATATGGGGCAGGATTTTTGGTTGTCTCCATTTAACCAGTAGTAACTTAGGACAGGAATGGGCAAACTGAACAGGCCCACTGCCTGTTTTTGCACAGCCCACAAGCTGAGGATGGTTTTTACATTTTTTTTCCATTTTTCTTCTTTTTTTTAGATTGAATTTTTTTTCTTTTTTATAGTTTTTACATTTTTTAATGGTTGCAAAATGTTGAAACAGAATTATTTCAAGACAGGTGAAAATTGTATGAACTTCAAGTTCTCAGAGTCCATGGATAAAGTTTTTTTTTTTTTTTTTTTTTTAAAGATGACCGGTAAGGGGATCTTAACCCTTGACTTGGTGTTGTCAGCACCATGCTCATCCAGTGAGCGAACCGGCCATCCCTATATGGGATCCGAACCCGGGGCCTTGGTGTTATCAGCACTGCACTCTCCCGAGTGAGCCACAGGCCGGCCCCATGGATAAAGTTTTACTGGAACACAGCCATGCCCGTTTACTGGAACACATGCTACATACATGTG
>NW_007726623.1:69170-70476 GCF_000696425.1 Galeopterus variegatus | reverse complement strand
GCTCATCCAGTGAGCGAACCGGCCATCCCTATATGGGATCCGAACCCGGGGCCTTGGTGTTATCAGCACTGCACTCTCCCGAGTGAGCCACAGGCCGGCCCCATGGATAAAGTTTTACTGGAACACAGCCATGCCCGTTTACTGGAACACATGCTACATACATGTGGTCTGAGGCTATACTACAACCATCTGGCCTCCAAAGCCTCAAATATCTGGCCCTTTACAAGGACATTTTGCTGACCTTGGTTCTAGGCCTTGATGACATGCCGGTGACACAGGGTCCCCCTCACAGAGCTTACACTCTAGTGCAGGAACTGCCCCTGCAGCATAAAACCCCAAATGAGATCATTGCAGATTCTGGTGCCTGCAATGAAGGTGGTAGAGAGCAGCTCAAGAGCCGTGTTAGCTCCCGAGGTCAGTGTTAATTGTCCCCGAGGAGGGGTGTTTGAGCTCAGGTCTGAATAAGAAGTCAGGCATGGAAGCTGCCGGGGAGAATCTTCAAGGCAGGACAATAGAAGGTGCAAAGATTCTGGAACAGGAACGAACCTGGCTCCAGAATCAACCAGGAGGCAAGAGGCTGGAGGCTGGCACGGAATGAACGAGGGGACCCTGTAAGTGGCCAGATGAGAGTCCAGACTTTATTTTGAGTGGGATGAGACACCGGTGAAGGGTGTCACACAGTGTGTGACAAGGTCTGGCTCAGTTTCAATAGGATCTCTCGGGCCGCCTGCTGGACAAAAGCCATGCGGAGGCCAGAGGAGAGCAGAGAGCACACCCCGGGGAAACCCTCTGCCAGAGACAACAATGACATGCACAAAGGCGTTGGCTGTGGGTCGGAGGAGAAGATGCAGCTGGACTAGGGTGGGATGTGGGTTAGAGCTGACAGCCCCGGTGCACCTGATCTGGGTTCCTGAGAGGTAGGATGAAGGAGCTTCAGATTGATGCGTCTGAGAGCACCACTGAGGCCGCAGTTTGCTGGGTCCCCTCACCTTCTCCATCTCCCTCTCATGAGCCCCCCAGTGACCTGCAGGTGGTCCATGCAGACCCAACTGATAGAGGAGAAAAGGATGGACCTGCCCACGTTCACAAGGCTGTCAATGGTCAGGTTACTATCAACTGTGACCAACCACTTCATCAACCAACAATCAATGAATATAATTTTTTTTTTCCTTTTTTTTTTTGTCTTTTTCCGTGTCCAGCAAGGGATCGCAACCCTCAGTGTCGCCCCCGTACCGGACCGGGACCAGCAACAGGATCGCAACCCTCGGTGTTGCTCCCGCGCCTCGCTCAGCCAGTGAGCGGGAAC
>NW_007726623.1:40982-68170 GCF_000696425.1 Galeopterus variegatus | reverse complement strand
GGTGCTGACAACACCAAGCCAAGGGTTGAGATCACCTTACCGGTCATCTTTTAAAAAAAAAAAAAAAAGAAAAAATAAATGTAGAGAAATGTGCAGAGGACAGCTGGTCAATTACCTCCATTGAGTAGAGCGTGGTACTGATAACATCAAGGTCCAGGCGTCAACCCCTGTACCAGCAAGCCACCAAAAAATAAAAATAAATAAAGAAGAAGAAACAAAACAATATGTGCAGCTGAAGGAGGCATGGGATGTGCTCAGAGTCATAAAGCTTTGAAATGATAGAGCCAGGATTCCACCCTGGGCCAGGTTCTGTGATTCCAAAGTGAAAGTTGATTCCCATTGACTCTAACCTGGCTGGAGGTGAGAACAGAAAGAACAGAGAAAAGGACGAGGCTAACTCCCAGGGTCCAGAACCATGTCCACATCCCTGAGATGAGCAGATGGATTTCAGACCTTGAGAAAGGTAGCTGGTTACCCAACTCTTCCCCTTCTCTCCCCCATCCCCAACCCCAAGCTCCCTGGGTAGAAATATTCTATGGTCCAAACCCCATGGCTTCCTCATGTCTCTGGGAGTAAGATCCAAAGACAGCATGTATTAATCAGTTTTGTGTTGCTATAACAGAACTACCTGAGACTGGGTAATTTATAAGGGAAAGAGGTTTATTTGGCTTACAATTTTGGGAC
Organism: Galeopterus variegatus; assembly: GCF_000696425.1. Lineage (NCBI taxonomy): Eukaryota > Metazoa > Chordata > Mammalia > Dermoptera > Cynocephalidae > Galeopterus > Galeopterus variegatus. The sequence goes on along the minus strand of NW_007726623.1, from coordinate 67,486 downwards.
AGCTGCATCTGGCATGGGCCTCAGGCTGCTTCTACTCATGGTGGAAAAACAGCAGGCAGCTGGCAGGTACAAGAAGATCACATGGTGAGAGGAAGCAAGAGAGAGAAAGAGGGGAGTTGCCAGGGTTTCTTAAACAACCAGCTCTCGTGGGAACTAATAGAGCGAGAACTCACTCACTAATCCTCTCTCCACCAGGGAGAGCACTAATCCATTCATGAGGGATCTGCCCCCATGACTCAATCAGTTTCCAACACTGCCACATTGGAGATCAAATTTCCACATGAGTTTTGGAGGGGACAACACATCCAAACTCCATCACCGCAAGTTCCCCATATCTGCTGCTCACCCCTACCCCACTTCATTTCAGCCACAGGCTCCTCTCTGCTCTTCCATGAATGTACCAAGCAGGTACATTAATGTCACCTCAGGGCCTTTGCACATACTGGTCCCTCCTTGGAATTCTCTCCTCTAGATGTCTGCATGGCTTGCCCTCAACTGCAGGTTTTTGCTCTATTTTTTTTGTGATCCCATTAAATATTAATTCTTTTAATTTTCTCCAACTATTTGTTAAGGGGGACAGATTGTAAAAACCAAGTCACACAAGTATTAGCTGAAAGAACTAAACATCTTAAGTTTGGAAAAGATGGAAACTTTGAAGGAAGCATGATAGCTATTCAAAAATACCTGAAGGGGGTCATTTGGAGGAAGGATCGATTTATTCTGGGACACTGAAGGGGCAGAGCATAATGGGCTCCGGGAGTAGAGTTTCTGAGGCCAGTTTCAAACTTGGGTTTCGTTGCTCTTCAGAACCACTCAGGAGCGGATGGTCTGACTATTCTATGTCAGCTTGAAAATGCCTTCCCCTACCTCTAATGCTCCCAGGGTCCTTCACCTGCCAAACTCTTTTGGATATGTATTGTCTGCCTGCCCTTGCTAGAACGTAAGCTTACCTGATCCATTGTAGGTGCTTGGTAACAATATCTTAAAGTCTGAATCTGGCACTACAGAACTACTCCTGGAACACTACAGAATCTGCAAGACCATTCCCTCCTCTGTAGAGCCAGGATGACACTCAGCCCCACGCCCTTCTATTCGTATAAATAGAATAAATTGCAAGAGGTATGGGACCTGGGGAAAGCCCCTTTTTCTCTGGGCCTCGGTCTCTCCACCTACAAAATGACAAGGTTAGAGCAGTTTATCTCTATGGTTCCAACAGTCTAGTTTGCTTAAGTGGACAGAAAGAGGCACTGCCTACATGATCCTGATCCACACCTTCCTTAAGAGGAACTTCCCCCTTGTGTACTGGCTGAGTCAGGACAGCAGAGGATGAAATCCCTTTTGATGGGTCGGCCCTGGATGCCCACGTGGCCCTGAGCACTGAAGAGACTCCAAAGAAGGGCTGTTTGAGGGACCACCCTTAGACCACTCTTGTCCTCTAGCCCTGGCTCAACCCCAAATTATTGAACACCTACACTGTGCTGGGCATTGAGCTAGGCAGTGCATGGTAAGAGCCTAGAGAGCCAGACAGACGTGGTCCTTGCCTTTATGAGCTTAGGGTCTACTAGAGAAGCCAGACAATTGAGACATAGAGTGTTCCAAGTGCTTGATGACCACTAGGTAGGACAGGAGCCTCAAGAGCAGGACACCATCACCTGAAGAAGTGGGGACACAGAGCAAGTCACATCCCCTGTATGAAAGGGATGTGACACAATAAAATTTTATAACTACAGATATTCCTTGACTTACGATGGGGTTACACATCCCGATGAACCCATCATAAGTCAAAAATATCATTTAAGTTGAAAACACATTTAATATGCCATCGTAAAGCTGAAAAATCATGTTAAACCATCATAAGTTAGGGATTGTCTGTAGAAGACTTTTGAAGGCAGTGGTTTCTAGAATCAGCTCATGGTCAAGATCAGCAAGAGAAGTTTGTTTGTATTAAAATACAGATTCCTGGATCCCATACCCAGAGTTCCTGATTCAGTAGCTCAAAGGCATCAGAAGGACAGCAAGTAAGTCCTTACAAGTGTCTCCAATGACCTGCTAAGTTTAGCAGCTGCTGCTCGGAGGGGTCAATGTTAGGATACCCAGAGGTACCCAGTTAAAAGAAACAAGCAGAAGGGAGGGGTAAGTGGACCTCGGAGAGTTTCGGATTTGCTTTGGACAGAGACGCTAGGGTGAGTTCTCTCAAAGAAGCTGATTTCCTCTGGAAAGATTAGGTCATGCGCTGATGCAGTTGCCAGCAGGAAATGGTATCATGCACCAACATAGTTGTTAACCAGTGGGGAAATGACATTATCAGTGAAGAGCCACCACATAGTTGGATGGACTTGGATGGCTAGGCCACGGAGGCAGCTTTCTTCTTTGTGCAGAAAGAATTCCATGTTTAAAAAAGGCCAGCAGGAAGAAAATAACAAGGAACAAGCACTCACCATTGTACAAGTGTCCTAAGAAAATACCACCCACTGGGTGGCTTGAAACAACAGGAAGTATTGTCTTATGGTCTAAAGGCTAGAAATCCAAAATCTAAGTGTCAGCTGCACCACGGACCCTCTGAAATCTGTAGGGGAGTCTTCCTTGCCTCTTCTAGCTTCTGGTGGTGGCCGGCCACCTTCACTGCTCCCCTCATGTCTGTCTCTTCTCTTCTTCTTATAAGAACACAAGTCATATCGGATTATGGCCCACCTTATTCCAGTATGACCTTGTCTTAACTACCTGCAACAACCCTACTTCCAAAAAAGGTCACATTCTGAGGTCCTGGAGGTTAGGAATTTAACATACCTCGTTGGAAGCACAGTCCAACCTGTAACACCCATGAAGTCTCAAAGGCCTTCAAGCCTTAGCAAGTGCCAAATGCCAAGATATCCTCTTCAACCCACCCAACTCTCACATTCTCACCTGTGAGGGCCACTCCTTAAGGCTAAGATCTCTTCTTAGAAAATGAGATGTCCTAAGTAACACCATCATTTGAAATTTTAAAAAAACCAAACAAACCAAAACACACACACACACAGAGATTTGACCTTATAAACATTCTTAACAAAGCTATTCCTTGGACAGGTCCCCAGAATTATGCCTTTCAACTCTACTCGGTTTCCACGCTTTTCTTCTACCCATCTCTCCCATCAAGATGTTATCCAAAAAGAAGCCAGGAAATTACAGTGTTTATGACTGTGCCAAAAATAATTGAGTGTTCCATGAAACTATGAGCTTTAATGTAACAGTAATTTTTTAAAATCATAAGGTCGAGTTTGTTTCTGCAGATCACGTTTCATGTTACTAGCGGACAAAGACTCTCAAGGTGTGATGCGCTTTACATCAGTATAAACCTTGGGCATGATGCCAGCCTGGGTTGTTAGAAAAACCAGGAAGCGGTCAAGTTTTGATGGCTCCAGTGCCACCAAGCCTCCCAGGGTGGTGATCTGCAGATTTCAGAGAAATAAATAAGGACTATCAACTAGAAGAGAAACCTAAGGCATGCTGAGATCTGAGGAAGGTTAAGTCATCAATCATCATTATCAACCAGGAGCAACACTCACTCCTGGGAAGAGCACTTCCATGCATTGCAGCATCAAAATGCCAAAAGCAAACCTCCCTTTATCTCCAACTAAGGGGAAAACCCTTACCACCCTCTGAGCTCCTGAAGGAGACTTTGCTAAGGGTCACTACCACGTAGGGCTAACAAAGAGCTCCATCATCCATCAAACACACTTAAAGGAACCTCACAGGCCATACTTTGTTTTTGTGGCCAATGTCAGCTACTTCAGAGTCCTCCACCTACTTGTGAAGAAAGGCAAATGACACTGCCACCTCATGATACCATTCTACCAACCTGCAAAAGGGAAAGACCAGTGAAATACTCAGAAGTCCTTGGAGGTTAAGGGCAGCCTCTTTAGGAATGCACACAGCTGGTAGCCAACTTTCCCCAGGGAACTAGGCAATGGGTTCCAGAAACCTAACCACTGCAAAGCCCCAAAAGTTCCTCTTTGTTTCTCACCTGTCCATGACCCTACCTGGTTTTGTTTTTTAACACTGAAGTAAAGGAACCTGAGGTCTCAGAGCATACCCTGACACTAGGCCCCAGAAGGAAAAGGATGACAGCCATTGTTGTGGAATCATCTCAAATGAGAAACAGACTCACAGTCCCTTTTCTAGCCTGTGACATCAATTGGGCACACATGGAAGATAAGACAACCATGAACAGCTATTGAAAACACCCTCTCTGACCTTCCAGAGAACCTGGAGGTGTGCCGCCTGCAGGGCAGGAGGGCACCTCTGAGGTCCAGGTTCCTGGATGGCTAAGTCTCCAGTTCACAGATGTACAATTCTGCTGAGGAGTCTTTTACATAAATGGAATTCTAGACAGAGCATGCCTTCAGACAACAGATGGGGTTTCCTTCAGTGCAACCAGTAAAAAAAGGTAGCCCCTCATCTTCTCCCAGAGGGCAAAGCCATCAGCAAGGGCAAGTGCTTTAACAAAACACAAGCCTAATTTGTGGAACAACCAGTGCTGGAGGATGGTGCAGGGTGAGGGGATAAGGGAGAGAGTGATCCTTGCTAACATGGTGCTCAAAACAAAACTCACCCTGGCCTATGGGGAGAAGCAAGGGTCTACCAACCTAATGCCAAGGGGCAGGACATCCTTCTTTCACAAATAAGCAAGAGCTCAGGCTGGCTGGTTTGCTCGGTTGGTTACAGTACAGTTATAACACCAAGGTCAAGGGTTCAGATCCCCATACTAGCCAGCCAACAAAAAAAAAGGCAAGAGCTTGATGGAAAAGCAGCGAGGTAGGGTCCTTTTCAGGGTGCCTGGTTGTTTTCCATGGACTTCCAGTGGGAACGAGGATAAAGAACCAAGCAAGGAGACAGGCATAAGGAGCGCTGCTTATGACTCACTTTAATCCTAGGTTGACTTTGGGGCATTTCCAGAACATTGTCTGTACTGCAATTCAGCACTGCTCCTAAAAGCCAGATTCTAGTCCAAAAGCAAGTTAAGATGCTGATAAGAAAATAGTCCTTTTTCCTTCATCCCTTTGCCCCCACAACTTCCTCTTAACGCCCGATGTGGTCTTGATTGAGAAATAACTGCCAACGTTTAAGACCTCTTTTCATTGCTCTAAAGCAAAGCAATTGTAATCTTGACATATTGACCAGATAAATCCAACTTAATGGGTGTGTTTGGTGGCCAAGGATAAGCTGCCAAGAGCAAAGTATTAGGTTGGCAGAGTTTAAACTACTTAATAACATCCAATGCCAACATTAAGTCAGGAATTGCTGGGCATTTGGAGAATTATGAATTAAGGATTATGAGACTGAGGTTGACGCAATGGCCCTATCCAATGTGGAAAATCCTATAGTTCCCACTTCCCTTTGAAGCCAGTCCACACATGCCAAACTATAAACATATCACTTCCTGGAGGATATGCCAGGCCACTTCAACTTGAAATCAAGTACTGGTGGTGTGCATCCAAGATCCTTGCAAACATCCAGCAAGTACACAACCCCTGCCAGACTCCTCTGCTCCCCAGGTGGTGTAAAAAGACCCAATCTCTGGTTTACCCCGCAGGCAGACAAAATGACTAGGGTGCCTTTGATAGAAAAGCATTAGGTTTCCAAAGATGGAGAATGTAGATTGAAGACACTAACATTCTACACCTCTGTTACTTGCATTTGATTGAACACCACGTCATCCTAAGGAATATCTGCCCAAGGAATATCTACAATGATTTCATTTCCATTCTTCACCAATGCACAGTAATGTACCTATTCTCAACAGAGTAGCTTTACATGAGACATTGTTCCCAAAATGTTGGCCCCTCTCACTCAATGTCACATGGTCCCCTGTACACTTCCCAACACCCCTGGGGTCAAGAACGGTACTATGCAGGAGAGACACTGATGATTATGTACCTGGGGCAGTCAAGCAGTTTCACTAGGGAGAGAAAATGAAACTTCAAGCACAACTTTCCTGTTCAATCTATTAACTAAGACACAGTCAAGCCACAAATTTAACTTCTGCACTATTTCATTCATCTTGGAGACTTAAAAAATCAAGTTATAACCAAACTTTCAAGTTATAACCAGAAAAAGTATTTTCTATCGAGAATACTTTTATTATACAGGTATCATACACACAATAATTATTTTGAGAACATTTACAGGCATGGAGCTCAATTTCAAATCTCCATTTCACCCACACACTGTACCGTACACTCATTGTAGGGTTCAGCCCAACAGGAATGAAACATGAAGTTATTGCTTTCTGAACAGAGAGCTTCAATTAAATAGAATCTTCCAAGACAAGAACACAGCCCAGTATACTCTTAATTTTTAATACCCTGTGTACATATGAATAAAACCTAAAGATGTGTTATAGATTACCCCATCACCATTAAAAGTAAATATTAAAATCGAATCCCATTTCTCAAAAAGTTGTAAGAAGTGCACCAGTATTTACAGACCCCATTAAATTATGCATAAATAAAATCTATACACTCAACACACTGTTTCTCAAAATACAGAGCCTCCGCAGGGACTTGGGAAGGACAGACAGCAAGAATATGCTTCGTGCCTACCCTTTTCAAGTTTACTCAAAAAATCACAATCTGAAATAAATACGCAAATAAAGCTTCAGTACCTTAAAGAAAATGTCATCTCAAAGAGTCTCCTACTTAAAGAGTTAACTTTCAAAATTAAAAAAAAGATAAAAGAAAAAAATCGTCAGCAGGCTTTGTTTCTATAAGTTTCCAAAAACCAGAAGGCCCCCTTTGAACACGAGGTTTAAAGTGTGTAAGATACCAACTATTAACTAGTTCCTAAACTGATAGATCCTTTGCCTCCCACTGAAGGATGTGATCTCAAAAGAAGCTACAAAATACTTTTCTTAAAGACAAATATTTAGTGGACACAAAAACCAGGCATTACTTTAACACTGGAAAATAAAAGAGATTGTTGACCTATCAATCTGAATCACATCAATTTGACATTTCAACAGCTAAGTGTGGGGGGTGGATTTTGTTAGCCAAGGGAATTTATTTAAAAGGTTCTAAAACTTGTAGCACCACTTTCAGGGAAAGAAAGAATGGGGTTCAAAAAAAATAAAATGTGCTGTGATCATCCAATAAAAAACAAGCAAACAAAAAATAAAATAAAATAAAAGCTTAATGAATAAAGAACCAGTACTTGTCACCTTCTGATAATATGTCCAAAGTTAGGAGATACTTCAGTGCTAGAGAAACAACTAAGGAATCCAAGAGGGTATGTCAAGATCACTGCCCATCCAGAAATCGATGGAGGCCTTTTTAACAGTAAGGTAGATAAACTCTTCCCCCAGGCAAGAGGGGTTCCCGGGTCTGTACGGGTCCAGAGGATTTTGCAGTCCTTTTCCTTCCCAACTCTGACCCTTTGTTCATCCCTGTTTTATTTCCTGTGTTTCTCCATTTTCTCCAGGGTTTTGTTAGAATCAGCTGGACTCTGGTCTCCGGGGTTCATATAGGATTTGTCTATGACTATCAGGGCTTCTTTGATGTAGTTCTGCACTGCAGATACTGCTGCGCAGATGGCCAGGCTGCCAAACCCGTGGGTAATCAGGCTGAAATGAGACAAGCAGTTCTGTATGTTCGGCTCCAAGACCGGGGTGGGCCTGCCATTCCCATGTGGTGTCCGGTCTTGATTGAGAAGCTCTGTGAATTCTTTACACACTTGCCTGCGGAGACAGTTAATGAAGTCCGGTGAGCACTATCCAGCTCTTTACAGGTGAAGAGTACAGAACAAATGACCCTGAGGATGACATCTGGGAGGCAATCAGAATCGTTAAAGCCAAGGAGAATTTAAACTAATGCTAATAGCCAACTGCAGCACTTAGCACCTATCATGTGTTGGGCCCTGAACTAAGCTCTTTTCAAGCACTGTCTTATTTAATCCTCATTACAATTAGGAAAAATAACAGGATTAACCCCAGTCAACTGGCCAAGGTCACCAAGACTGGCAAAAGTGGTGGGGTCAAGATCCCAACCAAAGAGGTTGAGTGTTACACCTTGGTACAAGTTGGTTGAAATAAATTCTATGAGGAACCCGGAGAATCATGCATGTCCCTGAAATTCTCTTTACACAAGCTGGTTCACTGTGCTCTCTCTTTGTTCCACTTCCTGATTTGACTAATTCTGCTCCATTTACCATGATTTTTAAATAAACTTACTGTTGGTTTCTATGAGAAATTCTGCAGCTGCATTAAGTAGTTTTTGAGACATTTCATTTGCCCCCAAGTCTCCTACAAATCCACCCTGATCTTTACATTTAGAAAACAAGGCTTGTTATCAGGAGGAGGTAGAAGGCACATGCTCTCTCTTTACTGGTGACAAAACAAATCCTGTTCTACACATTTTGGTAAGATATGCAAACACAGTAATGGAAGAGTAGTTTGACTATTTTGAGCTGAATAATTAGGCAGCTCGAAAAACACTCATTACAGAGTAATACACTCATCTTGTTCTTTAAATCCCACCCAAGATTTTTGGTATTTGACTTTGTGAAAAAAGCTCCCTTGCCATATTCTTTTGCTAGACTCTAATTTATTTCACAAATTTCTTTCTTGAGCCATAGGAACTGTGCTGGACACTCTACCTCAAGGTCTGGAGCGTAAATGATCAAGTTCAAGTCAGGTTACTTACTGTGCTGCCAGCAGCATGTTCTTCCTACTGGCCATGTCATTCCGTCCTCCGAGATGAGGTCTGGTTAAGTATTCCGCCACCGGTTTGCTAGGAAATTCAGTTTCACAGACATACGCAAAGTCCCGAGCCAGATGAACGGCTTCACCTAGAATAATCAGCAAGGACAACAGGTTTTAGGGTGGCTGTGGTCACTGCTGGCAAACTGTCCTTTTTCTTCATTTCTAGCACTGTCTACCAGTCACTTTGCATTCTAAACAAAATCATATACTTTAGAGTACGGTGCCTATAACACCAAGGTCTGGAGTTCAATCCCTATACTGGACAGCCAAAAAAAAGAAAGAAAATAATAAATAAACGAAATCATACACCAGGCAAACAACTCTGCAGGTAGGTGCTTTCAGTAGGTACTTTATCCCAACAATTTTGAAGGTAAAGTTAACACAATGCAAGAAAAAATGACGCTGAAATTTTTAATTGTACTTGAAACATGTTAACCAGTCCCTCAGCCCAAAGAACAGATAGACACCTTAAAATTAGAAAATTTATGGGAGGGGGGAGAGGGAGAGGGAGGAGGGAGGGAGGTTTCGGTGATGGGACATAATAATCAACTACATTGTATATTGACAAAATAAAAATAAAAAAATAAAAACAAACAAACAAAAAAAATTAGAAAATTTAAGGAAGGTATGAGCATGTTTGACAAAAGTAAACTGGTGACAAAGTACTTGACACCTTACTTCCTTTTTAATTAGGGTGCCCTATTCCTGAAGGGGACAGGTCTCTAGAATGTCTTCTTAAAAAAGGAAGGAGTGTGTTTCCTATTGGAAAAAATTATTAAGACCTTAAATTAACAGCTTGGAATACCCATCCCCTTGTCCAGGTTATAGAGGGAGAAACCAACAGAATCATCTTCCACCCAAGAGGTGCCTTTTCCTGGCTCCAGGGTGTAAGACAGGAAAGCTTTTCACAAACCCAGATGGCGCAGAGGCCCCTGGACTTACTGAATCAGAATCTGAGAGCCATTGTTCCAGCACACTTTCTTATTCAAGCCCTGCCTGGTTAGTAAGAAAACCTAGCAGAGCCAAATTTATGCTCCATGCATGCAGAAGCTGCCATTCTCCATGCAGGACAGCTGTTCTCAGCCAGGCAGCTCCTTTCTCCTTGCCCTGACCTCCAAAGGCACTCGTGAAAAGGTAAAGCAGAGATGCTGCCAAGTCTCTTTTAGCACCACAGTCTGGGGAAATAAAGTCTTCAAAAGACTGTATTGCTACAGGGAGACTACTTCTCACTGGCTTCCCTGGCCCACAGCAAGAGCCCAGCACCCTGCTGATTGCTCAGGGTGCTGAGAGGTTGGTGGAGGCTTTAGCTAAAAGCCTCTCAGTGTTCAACTCCACTTTCCTGTGTGCAGTACAATGTGCTTGTTTTGTTTTTAAAAAATTATTCTACTTTTCCCTCACACCCCCTTTTAAAGGTTGTATTGCATTCTTGGCTGCTTTCCAAATAGGGGGAAGGGTCCCCAATTCAAAAAACTGAAATGCCCCATCCTACTGTCTTGAGGATGGGGAGAGGGGGCTCATCCATAGGCCAGGGATTCCATCACTTTTTCCTTTTGATGGGAAGAAAGGAAGAAAGGAATTGTGAATTGGGCCAGTCCCATCATATACAAGGGGTTCTCTTCACTGACCCCAAAACCAATAATTCATAGCTACAAAAATCAGGAATGGTATTTCTGCCCGCCAAGAAGTAATCAGCCTTTTAAACGTGTACCAACTGATCAGCTGCCTGTTTCAACAATTGGTTCATTACTGCCCAGCCACCGAAGAAAAAAAACCCAAGATAAAAAGAATTGTTAAATTAATTTGACAAGAAATGTCTCCGAGACCTCTAGAGCATAATTTCTCAGATTAGGAAAACCAATTTCTTTGTAACATTAATTTTCTGAGGAACCCAGAACATAATACTTGTGCAGCCAAGATTATGTAAATGTTAACTTATTTGATAAAATGATTGTGACTCATTGCAATGAACTTACGACAATCCAAATTGCTTTCATCTCTCTCTAGTTGTGACCCAAAGTTTAGGAGTTGTTTTCCGGCTTTTCTTTAGAGATGAATTTAAAGATACTGCACAAATGAAGAACACCACAAAACAAAAACAAAACCTCACAGACCTTCTACTAAGGATGTCAGGAGAGTCACATGGGCTGCTTTCCGCCTCCCAGCCGGAAGATTCAATCCAATCTTATCCAACTTCTCCCGCAACGACCGGCCTCCATTTTTAGATTTGGCTCTGAGTAAAAGAAAGTTGACTCTGGCTACTTTCAAGAAACCACACTTTCAAATTCTAAATTCCTCCAGTGCTGCTGTCAAAGCTGAAATCCATCAAAAACTATCTACATTATGTGATTCATAATCAAAAGGGATGGGGACAAGGGGAGTTTTTGTTAAATTAGTACCTGTAAAATTCAAAATCAAAAACCATACCTAGCATCACCTACTTTTTTTTTTTTTAATCATAAAACACTGCAAGTTGTGTCAGAGCAGATAAAATAAATTTTCATTTGTAAAACTGCTGTAGCCCTCCAGAAACTCCCTGGGGGAACAAAAACAACGGGGCTCCTCTTCCCACAATACAGATGCTACCACTTCATACATGAAATCAAATTCTAAGTAAATGATAATTTGTTAGCACTGTTTTAGCACTTCCTTCTACATTTGGCACTTTCTGAAAGAGAAGAAATGTACTAAAAACTCTCTGAGCCAATTAGAATTCAGCGTTAAGTATAAAAGTTACGTAAATGTTAAAAATACCTCCCCAGTCCTTTTATACATTCACTTTTCACTACCCAGCCACCAAGCCCAGATTGTGTTCCCCAATTACCTTCTGAGGACACCTCCTAGTAATGAGGCATTTAAGCATTCAGGCGGCGACAATCGCCTCTGTACTTCAGCCACGGTCACTTTATATTTAGACGTGGAGCTGAGGAGAGACAATCTTCCAGGGACCGAGCAAAAGACTTCGGTGGGATTCAATACAGCTCCCACCAGCTCCTTCTGACAGGGGAGGCTAAGGGCGTTTTTGGTCATTGAAATAGGACCTGTGAATGAAGATCAGAACTGGCTGTCACAAGAGCTGCTCTCATCTGAGCAAAAGAGACCTTTTCCAAACCACTAAGCAAAGCTGAAAGCTCTTTAGACGAATAATGTTGCATGCTGAACTATAAATTACAAGTAGACGCCATGTTCTTCAAAGATAAATTGAATCTGAAATTCACAAGTTAGCACCTTGGGAAGTTAATTAGTCAAGATACCGAGCTTGGAGGGTTTTTTATTTCCTAGCCACTGTTGAAATCTGTTTAATTGCGACATTTACTTTCAGAAGACCACTTCAATACTAAATAAATGGAGAATTTTTTTCCCCCTCAATGAACAACCAAAATCACAGGACACATTCAGATCCTTTGCCAAAACCCTTCAGTGCAAGTGATCACAGTAAATTTAAAAACAAACTAACCCATTCTGTTATAAGTTTACTGGAAAATTTAGTTTATTTTCCAAGTTTTTCTTCAACCCCCCCCCCCCCATCTATTCAAGCAGTTCAATGTCAAATAACTGACTATAAACTACCTTTAATTTAGGTCTAATCCATTCCCCAAAACAGCCAACTGGTAATCCCGTCTGTATGGAACTTAATTTCATGAGCCACTCAATTACCAAGTAATCCAATTTCCTAAATCCCCTACTCCCCTTACTCTACAAAACCCAGCCTCTGACAACTCTGCTCCTGGTTAGGGCTGTTTTAACTGGGTAGGCCAAACTGTTTCAAAACCTTTCCTGCAGGTTACAGTTAAGGACCCTTCTCATACCTTATGCGTGTTGGAAATCAGAACTAAAATCACAACTCATCCAACAATTAAAATGTTCACAAAACCCAATCACTCAACTAAGGTGTGTGCGTGTGGGTTTTTTAAAAAAATTAAATCACAGGGTTAACTCAGTCTGCAAAACTTTCTCTAACATTGTAAAACACTCTCTGGAATTCAAGGAGTGTCATTTCCCAAGAAGAAACTATGGAGTAAAAAAATCTGAGATCCAGAGACAGCTCCCAAGCATTTTCTACCAGAGCATCCTTTCTCATTTAGGTCTGAAAGAAATCCCCTCTTCTTACTCCTAAAATCTCGCTTCCTTGAGTCCTCATCAGTCTCCTCTACCACAAATGTCCCACATACACAAATGCCACCAAATACCCCCACATTTCAAGTAAGTTGATTAACTTCACAAGTCCGGGTTGTGTGTGGTCAGAAGGAAGTAAAAAAGCTCTACCTTTGCGAATAACAGTCTGATCGTGCAGCAGCAGGTGCTGGTCCTCGACATTCTAGGGGAGAAAGGATAAAAATAAGTTTGGAGGAAGGGGGAGAGGGCGGCTGCAGGGCAAACAGGTCCGGGCAGGAGCTCACCTGCACCTCCTCCATCTGGTGCGCCATGTCGTGGAGCCCCAGGTTCTCGGCCAGGCCGGCGGCCTCCAGGGCGTGCGCGTGGGGCAAGAGCAGGTCGGAGCGACGGTAGGCATCCCTGCGGGCGCTCACCGCACCGGCCTCCAGCCCGGAGAGGTGGGGCAGCAGGCCGGCCGGCCTCCCGTGGTGCGAGGCCAGGCCCGCACCGTCCTGGCTCTGGCGGCCGGGCCAGGCCTGCTGCTGGCTGCCGGTAGGCGCCGGCTGGTGCAGGGGGTTGATAGCGGCGGCGTAGGCTTCGCCCAGATGCGAGTAGGGGTCGGCCGACTGCGAGTACGCCAGCTGCTGGTACGGAGGCGGGAAGTACGGGGGAGGCTGGTACTCGGCGACCCCAGTGTGGGAGAGGGGCGGCGCGGGGCTGTAGAGGTGCTGCCCGGCCGAAGAGAGGTGCGGGATACGCGGGGTCCCGTTGCTGCTCGCGTCGTGGCGATCCTGGGGGCGAAAAACAGAGAAGACCCCGTTAGTTCGAAACCCGGCTACGGCGAACTGGCCTGCGGTGCGCACCAGGGGGCCCGCGGAGTCAAAGTCACCCGGGGATTTCGATGTAAACCGTGAGTCCGCGGACGAAGGGCAGGCGGGTGAAAGACCTGGGGGAACGAGTCCTCGAAGGCCGGCGGCGAAGGTCTGGGAGATCCGACGCCCCAGGCGCGCAGCGGTGCCAAGTCCGAACCCCACGTCTCGGGCCAGGAAAGGCCGGGGCCGGGGCCAAGGGAGTAAGTCGGCACGTGGCGCCCACAATGCGGAACGCGCTCGCTCGGGAGCCCGCACATTTTGGAGCCGCGCAGCTCAAGGTGCGGGAGCGGCAGTTTAAGCGCGCAGCGCAGGGAGGGCGCATCTCTCCCGCCCCAGGGACCCTCCCTTCCACGCCCTCAGGACAAAGACCTCCGGGCGGATGACACACCCTGACGGTGCCTGCCACCCGGCGCGGCCCGCGGCTCTCTGGCGGGAACGCGCCGTGACCAGGGCTGCCGTCCCCGCTAGCCATGCCGGGCCAAGTGAGAAGTGAGACCACCCTGCCGACCACGGTCACCGTCCCCACACATCGGTGCGAGAAGGACGGACCCCGAAATGTGGGCAACTTTGCCTGCGCACGTCCCATAGCCCCACGGCTGTCCAACTTAATACCTAAAGGATGTGTCTCCATCTGTCCGGGGGGTAAACGGGGTAGCGGGGAACGAGGAGAAACATGGTCCTGTCGCCCCCTAGCGGAAGTGTCCAGGCTCGCAGGCAGGGGCAGCCCCCCGAGGTCCCCGAGGCGCCGTGCGCTCCCGCGTCCCCACCGCCCCGGCTCCCCTTCTCCAGCGCGCCGGCGCTCGCCTCCCGCCGCCCGCGTCTCCTTCCTCTTCCCGCTCGCCGCCTCCCTCCCTCCCACTCTCCGAAACTCTAGCTCAACCTGTCCGACTGGCTGGAGCACTCGCGAGCTCGTACGGCCCCATCTGGCCTCAACACCCCCCTCCCAACACTCCCCAGCCCCCACTTCCCTTGAAAGCCAAACTTCAGTTGTTTTCTGGTTTCCCCGAGGAAGTAGCGGGGCAGGTGACAAGCCCGCCTTGGAGGAGACTCCGCAAAGGTGTCGCCGGCAGGTAGCCACATTTGACCCCTCTGGACGGAAACGTCGTGCTTTACCAAGTGGCTTCAGCCACTTCTAAGGGCTGCAGACAGGGCGCCCTTCCGAGAAAACGACAAGAAGAGCCGTTTGATTCCTATGAATCGACTGGTAAGCTTTGTGGGGTGGGATCTGCCATTCTCGGGAGGAAGGCCTGGATATTTAGGAAAAGGCCCTCTACTGGAAGGGGGTCCTGGAGAAATGGACTAAGGGGTGTCCGGAGGGGTGGACCCGCCCCACCGAGAGGCCAGGGCTCTTGTGCTCTCGTCCCCGACCGCGGTCCGGTGGCCCCTGCCTGCCGCACTACACTCGGGCGAGGCGGGGCTGCGCCCCTGCGCCCCTGCGCCCCAGCTCACCTCGCAGTCCTCTTCATACTTGACATTATCGGTTATTTTCCACAACATGGCTTCCGGCGTCCCCCAAAACAGTCGCCAGTTAAATCCAGACTCCCCCCACCCCCCGAGCGGTAAATCCAAAATCGGGGTCACGGTGGCCGGGCGCCTGCCGCCGCCCCCGCTGCGCGCGGGCCTTGATGTTCGGGTCACTGGACACGCATCGGCGGCTCCGCGGGCGTAGATGCTGCTGCCGCCGCCGCGGGTGCAGAGGCCGCTGCCGTGGACTGGGGAAGCCGCGCCCGCGCTGTGTGTCCCAGCGATAGCCGGGGGGACCCGAGCGCCTTAATGAGAAGGAAATTATCATAACTCCTCCCTGGGGGCCGGCGCGAAGGCCCCGGCTCTGGGCGGGGCGGCCCCCAGCCAGTCCCAGCCTAGCTCCGCCCCGCACCCGGGCCTGGCGCTTTACGGAGCCCCACGCTGCGGGGGGCGACTTGGGGAGTCAGTGGGCCGTACCTCGCTGACAACCAGACCTGCGAGGCCCGAGTCACCCGACGCGCCTTTCTTGTCACCCCCACCATACACACACCTGAAACTTGGCAGAGCCGGGGACCGGGATGCAAATACCAAAGAGCGCCCCTCTTCCACCTAAAGGGTCTTCCCCTGGAGTTAGAGACCCCGCATTCAGGGTGTCTCAAAAGCTGGGGTCTTTTAAGACATCCCGCCCCACGGAGACTTAAGGTTTGGGGTGGGATTATGCAGCTGGAGCCCAGTCCGACTGAGAGACGCCCCCTTCCTCCTTCTCCGGGCACAGCGCCCTCCGGATCCCCCGGGCGAGGAAGAACGGCCTTCTGGGGAGGCTGCCCACGCTCCGCAGAGGCAGCAGACCGTTCCTCCGGACCCGAAGTCGGGGACAACGGCGTCTTTCCCCTGTCGCCCGAAGGTGCATCTCTGGCTGCTGGCTGCGGCCGGGGGACACCCGCGCGCCCTGGCCCAGCCCTGCTGCCCTGCCCTGCCGAGCCGGCGCTGGGCAGCTGCCTCCAGCGGGCCAGTCACTCAGAAGCCTCAACTAACCCTGGAAAAGAGGTTGGGGGTGGGGGACGAAATAATACCCGAGCGCCACGGGCAGGGTGGGGGTGACAAGGTACAGGGAAGTGGGAGCACAAAGGCCCCTATTGGAGAGGTGGGCACCCCCGTTCCACAGGTGGAGGCAGAAAACGAAACTTCCACATCAACGCTGCCTCCCGCCGCCTCCATATGTACTTGCCACCCAAACTTGAAAACCACGTGCAGTGTTAATTTTTAAAACTCAAAGAAACGAAATTCATTGGCTTAATTATTATAATTGATTCTTTCATTGCAAGGGGAAAGTCGTTAATTCTCTTCTCGAGGGCGAATTTTGTTGGGATGTCTTAGCTGGCTCCCGGGGCTGGATTTAAACATTCTGAGGGGACTGGAGGAAGGAACTATTTCGATTTGATTCCGAATCCAATTTTCCGATAATCAATACCTATCAGTACAGTGCCCCCGATCTGGAGTGGACTTGACTCCCCCACCCACAGAATGAAGGCATCCACGCCTTCCTGCGCCTCCTGGGGTTTGTTTGAACTCTAGCATTTCTTTAGACCCACAGGGGCCTAAAATAAAATGAGAACAAGCGAAGCGCCCCATTCCCCCACCCCCGCCCTTAGTGAGGAGCCGGATCCGAGGTGATTTTCCGACCAAGAGAACAAAACCTGGAAGTTGAAACCACTGGGACTTTTCGGACCCAGCATGTCTTTCGGGGCTTTGTACTAAGCGCGAAGGACAGTGCCTTCAAAAGACACAAGACCCTCACACTTCACTTCCAAAACACTGAGGTTTTGGGGCCAAAATAAATAAATGACCGCAGAAGCAGCGCTCCTGGTATTCGTGGGTGGGGGCTGGAGGGCACCTGCGCAATGCAGACATCGGACCAGGGCGCCGCAGGCAGGCTAGCGCCCAGCACGAGGAAGATCGGGGTGCTGGGCTCTCGCGAGAAGGAAGCTGTGGCGCCTCCTTTGGGCACCCTGGGCGCCCTGACGGGTGACGCTCAGCTCTCCTCCACTCTGGGCCTTCTTGCCCCGGGTTTTCCTCCAAGACCCGGTCTGGGGTGCAGCTTCAACAAGTTGTCTCGTCTGTGCCGGCAACGTTACCCCCCGCAGGCAGAGGCCTGGAGTGGGCAGGAAGATGCTCACCTTCCACCCCAGGCAATGGCTGTCCTACCTGCCCGCAGCAGCGCTCGCCGAGGCCGCCCGGAGGGACCGAGATTCCATCCGCCCGGAGTTGTCTATGGCGGAGGCGAAGGGAACCTATGGGCACGGAGGGTTCGCCCGCCGCCGCTGGGGAAGCCCCGAAGGCCCAGAGGCTACAGAACCGCTTGGCAAAGGCCATTCATTCCCGAGGCAGCGCCCTGGTCCCCGGCGCTGCCCCTCTCCAACGGGCTCCGCTCTCTCGATGGGGAAGAATAGAACAGATCCTGCACGCGAGGCCCTGCCCAAACACGCACAGCCCTCCGCTTCATGTCCCCAACACAGGCACGCGCGCGCCCTTGTCAGGGTACCGGAAGCTTCAGCCCTTCTCTAAGCTCAACTTTTCTTCCTTGCAGAGAGCAGGAAACCGATGGCTCCGGCACCCGCGACAGATCTCCCTCCAACGCCCCTGCTGCTGGCCCAAGTGAAGGCTAGGACTGACTGCATGACCGCGCCCCGAGGCAGCCATCCCCCAGAGAAGGGTGCCTCCTCTAGACCCCCGGAGGCCTCGCAGTCGCCTAACTAAGGATCCCGAGGGCGAGCGTCGCTCCACGCCTTGCGGAAGCAGGGATACCGGGGTGGAGGCCGTCAGGGGCTCTTCTCTGCCGCCCCCTAGGGAGCCTGCACTCACACGCACTCGCGAAGCTCGGGTCCACGCCCCCAGCCCGCTCGGAAGCCTCGGGAGGGCCCAAAAAGCCACAGACGGGAGGCGATCAGGATTCTGCAAGGACAGCAACGCCGGCACTTTGTGCCACCGCCAAAGAGGCGCGGGCCAGTGCCTCTGAAAACGCAGCTCTCGGCCCCAGGCCGCTGGAGTCCTCCGCCGCCCGCACCCACGCCTCAGGCCGAAGAAGGAGGCCGGGCGGGTACAGCCGGACGGGGGCTGACCAGCGACTCTTCCCGCCCCAGGGAGGGGGCGCCCGAGCAGCAGGTGGAGGCCCCGGAGCGCTTTAGCAGACGCCGCGCCACGTGCCAGGAGTCTGCCCCGCCCCTCGTGACAGCGTGAGTGCGGGTAGGAACCTCAGTAAGTGGTTGGCCCGCGGGCACCGAGCCGGACTGATAAGCCCGGGCCTGCAGCAAGTCCGGGAGGAGGGTGCCCATTCATGCGCACCACCCTCCTTTAGTAGCACGGGCAACCACTGGACAGACACGGCGTCAAAGAGCACCCAGAACTGTCTAAACCCATTAAGGCGCACGCCCTGGGGCGCCACAGGAATCAATTCACAACTACTCAAAATAATAGTAATAAACAGCGGATTTTTTTTACAGTGCGCAGAGCAGCCGCTGAACACATGTTGGTCTCTCATCTTAGACCAACCCAGCTCCATTCAGCGATGACTTCTTGCGCGCCTCGCGGGGCCGCGTCTTGGAGTGGCCTCTCAGCCTGGATCTCTCCTCGCAAACTCCTTTCTGCAAATGGGCAAGTGGGGCGCGGCGCCGACGGGGCCTGTAGGTTCCCACGTTTCCGAGGAAGACCCATGTCCATCTCCGTCCCGGTCTAGTCCTGGCTCGCATTCGTACAGCGCTTGCCGAACGGAGACTTTCCGAGCAGTCTCTAATGTGACAACCATCTGCCCCATTTCACAGCAAAGGTGAATTTTTAGTCGTCCAACTACCTCAAAGCCACTAAGTGCCTAGTATTCAAGGCCACTTTCCTAGCGGTTCTCGGGGACCTGTTAGAGACATGCTCTGCCCCAGGAGACCCCGGCCCGCCAGAGGCCACGCGTGCTTAGCGGCAGGAGGGTAGACGCCTGCAGAGTCCCTGTCACCTCTCCACCAATATCCCCGGGCCCATCCGGGCGCTACCTAACCGCTCCAAGCGCAGGCCGGAGCCCCGTGTCCCCGGAGGCCTTCTCGGCTCAGTGTCCTAGGTCACCATACACCTCCAGGCCAGCTAAGCCCAGCGGCTTTAACTTAGTTATCTTGGTCGCCGCCAGGCGAGGAGGAGGCCCACAGTGGCCAGGCGCTGGGCTGCGCGAATTCGTCTTCCTGCGCCAGCACTGGGCGAGAGAGGCAGCCCGGGCAGCGCCCAGTGGCCACCCCGCACCCGCCACCGGCGCCCATCCCACCCAGTGGCCGCCCCTCGCCCTTTACAGCCGTCCCCCTAGCACGCCTCTCCTCCCTGCCGGGCGCTGGGAGCGCATCTGCCCTCCGCCCAAACACCTCTCTTCTCACCCTTAGTAAGTGGAAACTCATGGTGCCAGCTCTTCAACCCTCTGGGAGTGAGGGATGTCAAGAGTAGGAGCCACGCAGGAAAGAGCTCCCCAAGGACCGAGTCTCGTGCCGTATCTCGTACACGCTTCCAGCGTTTATTTAATTAACCGAAGGGGGAAGGTGGAGGGGGGAGCAATTCACAGCCAAAACCAGGTATCGCGATTGGAAGACATACCTGAAAGTTACTCCTCCCCTGACCTCCTCCCCTTGGAAACTGTAAACTCTCCATTTGAAAAGGGTCTTCCCTAGTGTTTTAAATGATCTTTACGTATGTATATGACAAGGAGTAAAGAGGGTTCCTTCCATCAGAAATTATTTTAAATGTAGTCTATGTCTTACTGCCAAAGGACCTTTTTTATTTATTTAGTCTCCAAAGCCAGAACTCTTAACATTTCCGTGAATTCTCAGCCGTCGTTTCTAGCTTGGATCTGACTTCATGCACCTCACAGGAGTCCAGGTCCAGCTAAAGTTGAACCAGGGGCAGTGAATTCTCTGCGGGAGAAAAGGGATGGGTTTGGGTTCTCCTTGGTCTTCCAGAGAGGGTATTTCTCACCTTGGTTATCCCATGCTGTTTTCCTTAAGGAAAGAGGCAAAGTACATGGGTTAAAAAAAAAAAAAGAAAAGAAAAAACAAACAAACAAACAAAACTGAGAGCCAAGTAAAAGACAATCTTCTTAAGGAAAACAGTAAACACTGAAATAAACGCTGATTGTTGACTGTACCTTAAGTTTAAACATCATGGTCCCTGTTCCATGATTCAATCCCTGTACCGGCCAGCCACCAAAAAAAATGAAAAAAGAAAAAGAAAAATAGAAATTTAAATATCACGGAACCCACTGTGATCTCCCAGGCCAGGCAAGAGGAGAAATTATTCTTGTGCAGGAGCTGCTCCTCATTATCTATAGGTCCTTGCTGGTTTTTACACAAAACTTGCCCAGACAACCCAAACTGCTTCTTTCCCAGTGAGGTGCGTTGAAAACTCCAAGATTCCTCTACAGACGTCTTAGAAGAAAGAAAAAAGTGGCAGGAAAACAGGACATTTCAACCCCACCTACTGGGTAACCTCTCCTAGTTCCTCTGTGCCCCAGTAGCCTTCCTAGACACGGTTTTTTAAATGCACCAAGAGATTTTTATGGTAGAGCCACCTATAGAAAGAAATGTAGATTTTTACAATGGGCAAACCAGAAAAGTGATCTAGGCACAGACATAATCTTGTGGAAAGGGATTTAAATATTCACTCCTAGCCACCTCTTGGAGCAAAGAATAGGCAGAATACAAAAATGCAGGGAATGTTAGTCTTAGTTGAAGGTGTAAAGTAGGCTTTGGATCATTAATATCATTCTATTCTAAGAGCAACACGTGCTGTGCTGTATGGTGTAGCTAAAAAGACACAGGTCGGGCCAGCCCGTGGCTCACTCGGGTGAGTGTGGTTCTGATAACGCCAAGGCCATGGGTTCGGATCCCATATAGGGATGGCCAGTTAGCTCACTGGGTGAGCGTGGTGCTGACAACACCAAGTCAAGGGTTAAGATCCCCTTACCGGTCATCTTAAAAAAAAAAAAAAAAAAAAGACACAGGTCACCACAGTGTACCCAGGCACTAGGAGAGGGCTGGGGGAGGGGAGATGTGGATACAAAGCCTATTTTTTACTTCCTTATGGTTAGAGGTATGATTTTTGGTTTTTATTGTTAGTGAGGGAGGTTGCAATTAATGTATGTATCTTATATATTTTTTTTCAAAATGAACATACTAATCACTGTTAACATCCTGCTTTTTTTTTCAAAATTTAATTCAGAAAGGAAGTTTGCTGTTGTTGCATGTTTCTTGTCTTTTTTGCTGTTGATTCTGTGATCTAACCTTACTTTTATAATTAGAAAAAAAAAACCCAAAAGATGCAATAACCACTGTTTTTGGTTTGTTTCATTTTGGGGTTTTGGCAGCCAACTAGTACATGGATCCGAACTCTTAACCTTGGTTTTATCAGCACCACATGCCACCAGTGAAATAACCACTGCTAATGCCTTCAGAAACGAGTGCACCATGTGCTGTCACAATACATCATTATGAAAAATTGGCTGTTGGACGAGTTTCCCACCTCCACAGGGTCACTTTGCTCCAGACAATGTCCACTGGAAGGGTCTACAGGGAAGGTGGAGCAAGACCCCTTTTGTTTGTTTTTGTTTTTTGCAGCTAGCTGGTAGCAGGGCTGAAACCCGGGACCTTGGTCTTATCAACATCACGCTCTAACCAACTGAGCAAACCAGACAGCCCCGTATGACCCCTTTTGGAGAGTTCTCAGCTCCCCAGCAGCTGGGATTCCTTTCTCCTTTGCCTATTATTTTAAGTCCCACCAGTCAGGCTGCAATATCTTCAGTTTCCCCCTGCATCTTCCTCACGTGGCACACGAACGTTGGCTTCCCAGGACCTGGTGCCAAGCTCCTGAGTCCTGCATGTAAGAACTCATTTCAGCGGGGCTGTCGGCCCAACAACAACATTACAAAGGCCAAAATGTCACCATGGCAACCTGGGGATTCAGAGGGGAACCCTAGCCAGCAAAAATCAATGCCAAATTAAAACCAGAAGCTAAAAGAAAGAAGAAAATATTATTTTTTAGATCCACTCTATCATATAAAATAAATATCAGTCTCCGACCCCTTTTTAATACCAGGCACACCCACCGAAAAATTTTTATGAAAGGCTAACATATATACATACATATTTTTCCCCATCCACTGTTTTAGCCTCCAAAACAAGAATTGGAAATGTTTTAAGCCAATATTTCCTTCTCATAGGAAACATAGATATGCTCAAAGAAAATGCGTAACACTGCCCTACCCTACTTTATCCTATGAGGCAATAATGCATTTTCATTTTGTTGAAAGATGTCCTACTGCTGCATAATCCAATTTCATTTATTGCTAGTTGGGAAGTTGTTTTTCATTAGAATCTTGGCTTTAGCATAAAGCAGTGGTTCTCAAAGTGAGGTCCCTGATCGGGAACATCAGCATCACTTGAGAGCTTGTCAGAACTCCCATTTCTCAGGTCCCACCCCAGACCCCATTGAATCATAAGCTCTGTGGCTGTGGCCCGGCAACCTGCCCTCCAGGTTGATTCTGGGGCACGCTGAAGTTTGAGACCTACTCACATAAATGATTCCTATGAAAATGAGCTTGAAATTATTTCTTCCTTTATTTGGATGTGAGACTCTGAAACTGTGGTGAATCAAATCTGCACGTTCCAAAACCATAACTGCATAAATTAAGGGATCTTTTATCCCTTTTTTGGTCCAGGTCTTGCAAACTCTTTTTATATTGAAAGGATGTTTTTCAGGCAGGCCCCGTGGCGCACTCGGGAGAGTGCGGCGCTGGGAGCACAGTGGTGCTCCCCACCCCCCGCGGGTTGGGATCCTATATAGGGATGGCCAGTGCGCTCACTGGTTGGGCGCGGTGCGGGCGACACCAAGCCAAGGTTTGCAATCCCCTTACCGGTCACACACACACAAAAAAAGATGTTTTACAATCTTATCACAAATTGGCTTTCTTTTTTTTTTTTTTTTTTTTGGCAGCTGGCTGGTGCGGACAAATTGGCCTTTTAAACAACCAATTAACCCTACTCAAAACCACTCATTCAGACCTCAATTTTGTTTTGTCTTAAAGAAACAGTTTTTCACTCATGCGCACAATATGTTATAGGAATTCTATAATTCATATGGATTTGGGCAAAAAGAGGAGGCAAGGAAGTTTTTTTTTTTTTTTTTTTTTTTTTTTAAAGATGACCCGTAAGGGGATCTCAGCCCTTGGCTTGGTGTTGTCAGCACCACGCTCAGCCAGTGAGCAAACCAGCCATCCCTATATAGGATCCAAACCCGTGGCCTAGGTGTTATCAGCACTGCACTCTCCCGAGTGAGCCACGGGCCGGCCTAGAGGCAAGGAAGTTTATCTTTTTAACTCAAGCATGATTTTTAAAAGTAGAATTTGATTTAATTGCTTCTTCCTGTCTATAGCTCCATCCTCACTCCTCCCATCTCCTCTCTGCCACCCAAAAGATTAGATTGTAAATCCAATTTTAAATTTTACTCAGGAAAACATGAAGGCCCCCAAAGAGGTGATTACCAGAAACCAAGGCTTCCTGGGCCACAATAGCAAGTCACCTGTTTCTTCTTGACTCTCACCTCTAGGACAAGTCAGAAACAATCCACAGGTCCCTGCACCTGGGCCAGCTGTGTGCCACTGTGATGCCCAATGACTCAAAATAGAAGGTGCACTCCTTACAAGGTCAGTAATGGGAGGGTAACTACCAGGACTGGAATTAGGGTCAGGGAGAGAAATTTAAGAACACACCCAAAAACTCAGTAATCAAGACACAAGGCTTTAATGCAATATTTTAAGATGTAATTTAATGTTCTTGTTGGGTGCTGAAAAAAGAAAAGAAAAATATAAAAAGATCAAAATTAATGCAAAAAAATCCATGATGAATAAAATATCAAAATTTTAAACACAGGCTGCTGGTTGTTTTACTGTCCTGTATTACCAGGTAAAGAAGGCAGTTATTTCCAATCAGCTCAACATTCCAAGCCCTTCTTGATCCCCTACCAGGTGGGGTCATAAGAGGTGACAATGGCAAGCAAACAGATTAGGTAAGGAGGGGCTTTATCTAGAGTCTTGGGTTTTGTTTTAATCTTGTTTTTTTTTGTTTGTTTGTTTGTTTTAAAAAATGACCGGTAAGGGGATCTCAACCCTTGGCTTGGTGTTGTCAGCACCACACTCATCCATTGAGCCAACCAGCCATCCCTATATAGGATCCGAACCCGTGGCCTTGGTGTTATCTGCACCGCACTCTCCCGAGTGAGCCACGGGCCAGCCCTCTTGTTTTGTTTTTTGGCAGCTGGCTGGTACAGGGATGAACATTGGACCTTGGTGTTATCAGTACCACACTCTAACCAACTGAGCTAACTGGCCAGCTAGAGTCCTGTTTTTTTGACTGTGGAGCTTTTATTAATTGTTCCCACTTGGGAGGCTATTTTGATAAGTGTACCAGAGTGCGCATTTCCTCTGCCTCTGGCTCCAACGTGGCTGGGAAGGCACTGGTAGCTACAGCCTGCTCGAGAGAGGCAGCAGGCAGAGGGCAAAGTGAGAGGCCAATGCCTCACGGTGCTGAACACTAGAAAATAGGGGGCCCAAATGCCTTAAATATCATATTTTATTCAGAGTTGCCCATGAAACTGCAAGGCTGGTGCTGTCTGCCTTTCCCAGAATGCACCACACTCTTGTCTGTTACTCCCACGGCCAGGTTGCTGTGCTTTGCAAGTCTATAACATGGCCTGGGGAGGGGCTGACTTAGTCTGGGGCTAGGCTGAAGAGCAGGCAGACTTTAGAACTGAGAGAAATGGAAGGAGACCCTAAAACAAAGCCAAAGGGTGTGTGAGGCATTGGGACCCAGGGCATGGGGAGCTTGTATCCTGAAAGAAGCATCATCGCAGGAGCCCACACATGCTCACTCAACACACATTGCTCCCATTAGCTGCAGAGTACCAATTTTCCCTCACCCCCATTCCTGGAAATAAACACCATCTCAACATGGAAGTGTAATTGTACACTTTTTCTGCTTATAATCTATATTATATATCATATGCAAGATATAACAAATGTTACATGAAATCTATAACATGAAACAATGATTTTTAAGTAACAATAGCGGAGTCATTGTGTACTTTATCTTCTGCAATTGTATTTCTGCAGTTAGCTATAGAGTGGGGACATCTTTGCATGATAACACGTGTAGATTTACTTCTTTTCTTTCTTGCTTGCTTTCCTCTTTTTTGGTTTCCTCCCTTCTTTTTCCCTTCCTCTTTCCTTTTTTTTTTGCTTTTATTTGGCTTTTTCCGCATACATGACTTCATGAGTTTGGGATTTTGTCAATTTTGTTATTGTTGTGTATTCCCAGCACTTGCAATAGAACCTGGCACATAGTAGGCCCTCAAACAATTGTTGAATGGATGAATGAATGCCTCCCCTTCCGGACGAGAAGTTGCAAGAGGGAAAGTTTCCTGCTTGTTGACAGCCTAGCAGAGACCCTGATAGTTGAATGAATGAAGGAATGAATGACAGTTAACATGTATTGCAGCTTAGTATGCGTCCCTTAATATTCTTAGTCCTTTGCATGTGCTATTTCATTTAATCTTCATGTGAGCCCTGTGAGATGGGAACTATTACTATTTCCACTTTGCTTTTGAGGGAACCTAGTACACAGGGGTTTAGGAACTCCTGTTAGATCTTCAGGGCAGGGAAGGTGACAGAAATGGGTGAACATTAGGTGCTAACACATCTGTTGGAAGCTAAACACGTACCCTAACAAGTTGAATCAGGTTGTCCTTTAAAACAGCCTGTGGTGGGGCTGGCTCACTTGGGAGAGCGTGATGCTGACAACACCAAGTCAAGGGTTAAGATCCTCTTGCCGGTCATCTTAAAAATATATAAATAAATTTTAAAAAATTAAAAATTAAAATAAAAAAATAAAATAAAATAGGCTGTGGTGCAAACAAAACACATCCATGGCTGTTTAGGGCCTAGGGACTTTCAGGGTAAGGCTGTAGATGTGCTTTTTCTGGGAGAGATGCCTGAAGTGGAATTGTCTGGTCAGAGCCCAGGGTAGCACAATCTGCAGCCTCTGAAAAGGTCCCACTCACATATATTCCTGGCAGCAGTGTAGAAAAAATGCCATATCACAACGTTGTGGACAGGGAACTTTACTGATCCTTAATTTTTGCCAATGAGATAGCCTACCCCAAAAGGAAATGGCACATTGGATTTGCATCCTTTCACATATTTGTTGGTCATTTGTGTTATTTCCGTTCTATTAATGCTGCTTGCCATTTTTCTTTTTTTTTTTTTTTTTTTT
>NW_007726623.1:19444-39514 GCF_000696425.1 Galeopterus variegatus | reverse complement strand
GAAAAAGACAAAAAGACAAAAAAAAAAAAAAAAACCAACGTGTCATGTTATTCCCCATCCCTCCGCCCCCAACACTCATACACAAATCTTGCTTCAGTTTTGAGTGGAATTACTCAGAATGTATAGATAGAAAAACCTGATATCTTCCTACTAATGAGGCTGAGATTAGGTCACTTATAGGTCTAGAAAGGCCATGCCCTGAGGCAGAGCTCTCCAATTAAAGCAGTATGCAACTGAGGTGATTTTGTCCCCCAGGAGATGTTCAGCAAGGTCTGGAGATATTTTTGATGTCAAGACTAAGGAGGATGCTCCTGGCATCTACTGGTTACAGGTTAGGGATGCTGTTAAACATACCATGATGCACAGGACAGTCACCACAACAAAGAATTATCTGGCCCAAAATATCAACAGTGCCCAAGTTGAGAAAGCCTGGATTAACAAGTCAGAAGCCAGACAGGTGACTCAGAGGATGGCCACCAGGGGATTGACTTCTCAAATGACTCACCTGTTCCTCTGGCCTTCAGGATTCTTCTGACTTATTCCAAAGGAGGCAGCTCAGAGTGGGGGTATGGCTCCCAGCCCTGAGTGAGGTTGAAGCCGCACCCCAGGGTCAGGTCCAAGTTGCTTGAGACAGTCCCCCTTTTCTTAGGTACCCTTTGTAAGGGTAGGAATCACAATGGCTTCCATCAAATTAGCTCTTTTTATATTTTTTTCCTTTATTTTTTAATATTTTAAATGAACTTTTTTTTTTTTTTTAAAGATGACCGGTAAGGGGATCTCAACCCTTGGCTTGGTGTTGTCAGCACCACGCTCAGCCAGTGAGCGAACCGGCCATCCCTATATGGGATCCGAACCCGTGGCCTTGGTGTTATCAGCACCGCACTCTACCGAGTGAGCCACAGGCTGGCCCAAAGATTTTATTATTTATTTATTATTTATTTTTTTTAAAGATGACCGGTAAGGGGATCTCAACCCTTGGCTTGGTGTTGTCAGCACCACGCTCAGCCAGTGAGCGAACCGGCCATCCCTATATGGGATCCGAACCCGTGGCCTTGGTGTTATCAGCACCGCACTCTACCGAGTGAGCCACAGGCTGGCCCAAAGATTTTATTATTTATTTATTATTTATTTTTTTTAAAGATGACCGGTAAGGGGATCTCAACCCTTGGCTTGGTGTTGTCAGCACCACGCTCAGCCAGTGAGCGAACCGGCCATCCCTATATGGGATCCGAACCCGTGGCCTTGGTGTTATCAGCACCGCACTCTACCGAGTGAGCCACAGGCTGGCCCAAAGATTTTATTATTTATTTATTATTTATTTTTTTTAAAGATGACCGGTAAGGGGATCTCAACCCTTGGCTTGGTGTTGTCAGCACCACGCTCAGCCAGTGAGCGAACCGGCCATCCCTATATGGGATCCGAACCCGTGGCCTTGGTGTTATCAGCACCGCACTCTACCGAGTGAGCCACAGGCTGGCCCAAAGATTTTATTATTTATTTATTATTTATTTTTTTTAAAGATGACCGGTAAGGGGATCTCAACCCTTGGCTTGGTGTTGTCAGCACCACGCTCAGCCAGTGAGCGAACCGGCCATCCCTATATGGGATCCGAACCCGTGGCCTTGGTGTTATCAGCACCGCACTCTACCGAGTGAGCCACAGGCTGGCCCAAAGATTTTATTATTTATTTATTATTTATTTTTTTTAAAGATGACCGGTAAGGGGATCTTAACCCTTGACTTGGTGTTGTCAGCACCACACTCACTCAGTGAGCTAACCGGCCGTCCCTATATGGGATCCGAACCCGTGGCCTTGGTGTTATAAGCACTGCACTCTCCCGAGTGAGCCACAGGCCGGCCCACAGTTTGATGAGTTTTAACAAGTGTATACACCTGTGCATATACATTCAAGATAGAGAAAATTTCCATCACCCCAAATAGTTCCTTCATGCCCCTTTGCAGTCAATTATCCCACCCCCCATCTCCAGTGCAAGGTGGACATCAATCAGTCTGCTTTCTGTCACTATAGATTATTTTAAATTGTTCTCAAATATCATAGAAATAAAACTTATGTAAGTATTTATGCTTTTATATCTGGCTTCTTTTGTTCAGTATAATGTTTTTGAGGTTATCTATGTATGGTGTACCAGTGTTTTCTTCCTTTGTATTGTGTAGTGGATTGAATTATGTACCCCCAAAACTCCCTGAAGTTTGAACTGTTTCCCTTACGTTTTATGTCTTAGAAAATTGGTACCCACAGTGGCTGTTAATAGGGTGGGAAATCCTATGATGGTAATTGAAAGGTGGAGCCTTGAAGAGGTGATTGGATTATAGGACTGTGCAGTAGTGAATGGATTAAAAATGGTGGTCAGGGGCGTGGCTCTGAGGGCTTTAAAAAAGAAGAGTCTCTCCCTCTCTCCTTCTCTCCCTCTTCTTTTCCCTCTCTCCCTGCTTCCACCATCTTGCAATGTGAGACCCCTGGGTCACTGTCACCACCACCAGATGGACTTGGGACTACAGTTTCTCCCAGCCTCAGAAACTGTAAGCAATAAATTTCATTTTCTTTATAAATCACCCAGTTTCAAGTATTTCGTTATAAGCAACAGGAATAGACTAATACCGAAAATAGGTACCAGAGAAGTGGGGTGTTTTTTATAACAAATACTTGAAAATCTGGAAACGGCTTTGGAATTGGATGTGGAGGAGATGCTGAAGGAATTTGGAGGAACAGGCTAGAAAAACCCTAGATGCTGTGAAAGTTTAGAAAACAAGAAAACCAGGGAAAGTTTTAGAGAATGGTTAAATGTTGGTGAGCAGAACGCTGATAGAAATATGGACAGCAAAGGCTGTACTGAGGAGATCTAAGATGTAAATGAGTAGGGACTTAACTGGGAACTGTAAGCAATGAATTTTGCTTCTTTCTAAATTACCCATTTCCAGGTATTTTGTTATAAGCAACAGAAATGGACTAAGACATATTGGTCAGTAATATTCTATTGTATGGATATACCAGAATTTTTTTATTCATTTACCTGCTGACTGACGTTTGGATTATTTTCAATTTGTGTATATTACAGATAAAACTGCTGTGTACATTCATGTACAAGTGTTTGTACGGACACGTGTTTTCATTTCTCTTGGTTAAATACCTAAGAGTGGTAATGCTGGGTCATATGATAAGTGCATGTTTAAAAAACACTGAAACAAAGGTCATGGGTTCGATCCCTGTACCAGCCAGCCACAAAAGAAAAAAAAAAAAAAAACCCCAAAAAAAAAATTCAGGGTTCCGCCCCTTTCCCCCCCCGCCCCAAAAAAAAAAAAAAAAAAAAAAAATCCCGACAAATTGTTTTCCAGAGTAGCCGTACCATTTTACATCCCCGTCAGCAGTCTATGAGAGTTCCTGTTGCTCCACATCCAACACTTGGTATTGCTATCCTGTTAATTTTAGCCATTCTAGTGGGTATGTAGTGGCATTTCATTATGTCTTTAATGTGAGTTTCCTTAATAACAATTGATATTGAGCCTTTTTAAAAATGTACTTATATCCTCTTTAGTGAAATGTCTGTTCAAATCTTTTGCATATTTTTTAATTGGATTTTTGGTCTCATCATTGAGTTGTTGTTTGTATATTCTGGACACAAGTCCTGAGTCACTTTTTGATTTTCTTAACAGCAAAAGTTTCAAATTTTGATGAACTTATTTTTCTTTTATAGCTTGTCCTTTTCGGGTCCTATTTAAGAAATCTTTGCCTAACCCTAGATCATGAGGTATTTTCTGTTTTCTTCTATAAGTTTTATAGTTTTAGCTCTTACGTTTAGGTATATGATCATTTTGCCGTCATTTCTGCATGTGGTGTTAAGGTTCAGGTTCATTCCCTTGCATGTGCACATCCAGTTCTAGCACAGTTTGTTGAAAAGGCTACCTTTCCCTCATTGAATTACCTTGACACCTTTGTTGAAAATCAATTGACCATGTATGTGTGGATTTATTTCTGGATTCTATATTTTGTTGCATTGAGTGTGTATTAATCCTTTCACCAATAACACACTGTCCTGGTTATAATAAGTCTTGAAATCAGGTAGTGTTCTTTATGCTTTGTTATTCTTTAAAATTATTTTTGGCTAATCTAGGTCCTTTGCATTTCCATATAAACTTTGGAATCAGATGATCAATTTCTAAAAAATATCCTGCTGGGATTTTTGTGGGATTGTGTTAGAGCTATTGTTCGACTTCTGAAGAATTTCCATCCTAGTAGATCTGAGTCTTCCAGTTCACGAGCATGATCTGTATTTACATCTGTGTATGTCTTCTTTAATTTCTCTCAGCATTATTTTGTAATTTTCTATATACAAGTCATGCACATATTTTGTTAAGACTATTCCTAAGTATTTCAAATTGTTAGATGTTATTGCAAATGGTTTTATTGTTGTTTTATTTCTATTTCTTATTGTCTGTTGCTACTACATAAAGATACAGTTACTTTTTTTTAACCAAATCCTTTTTTTTTTTTTTTTTGGCGGCTGGCCAGTAAGGTACAATTACTTTAATTTTTATATTGACTTTATATCCTGAGGCCTTGCCAAACTCACTTATTAGTTGTAATAGTTTTTTAGTACATTCCTTAGAATTTTCCACATAGACAGCTTCATTCTTTTCTTCCCATCCGTATTAGTCATTGCTGATACTTATAACAGAATACCAGGTAATTTATAAGAAAACGAAATTTATTGCTTACATCTTCAGTAGCTGGGAAGTCCAAAGTCCAAGGCACACTTATGGTGAGTGCTTTCTTTGGTGATGGCTTTGCAGCAGTGCAGGGGTCTCACATAGAAGAAAGTGACAGAACAGAGACAGCCTAACCTCTCATGTGCTCACCTTTTAAATCCCTCAGAACCACACCCATGACCACCATTCTTAATCCATTCACTATGGCATGGTCCTACAATGTAATCACCTCTTCAAGGCCCCACCTTGCAATTACCATAATAGGATTTCCCACCCTCTTAGCAGTTACAGTGGGGATTAAGTTTTGGGGGGACATTCAACCCAAGGCACCATCTGTATGGCTTTTATTCTGTCTTATTGTACTGTCTCAGGCTCAGTCTGTGTGTGCACTCTGGTAGTTGTTCAGCTCACAGCTGTCCTGGTAGATGTTTTCTCTCTGCCTCAAAGAGCCTCACTCTACACATGTTCAGTTTCCTATGAGAATTGTTCAGGGTTCTCTACAGAAACAGAACCTACAGGAGATAAACAATATTCATAAAGAAATGTATTATAAGGAACTGGCTCACATGATTATGGAAGCTGAAAAGTCCCAAGATCTTCTGGAGACTCAGGACAGCAGATGGTGTAAGTTCCAGTGTGAAAGCAGGAAAGGACCAGGTCCCAGCTCAGGCAGTAGGAGTTCCCTCTTGCTCAGGCTTTTTGTTCTATAGAGGTCTTTGCCTAATTAGATGAGGCCCACCCACATTAGGGAAGACAATCTGCTTTACTCAGTCTACCAATTTAGATGTTACTCTCATCCAGAAACCCCCTCACAGACACACCTAGAATAATGTTTGACCAAATGTCTGGTCACCCCCACATTCCCATCAAATTGATACATAAAATTAACCATCATAATGTCCAAGCAAAGGGCCGGCCCGGTGACACACTGGATAGTGCGCCGCTTGGGAAGCGCGGCGGCGCTCCCGCCCAAGGGTTCGGATCCCACATACAGACCGGTTCCCGCTCACTGGCTGAGCGAGGCTCAGGAGCAACACCGAGGGTTGCAATCCCGTTGCCGGTCCCTGTTGCCGGTCCCCGGTCCGGTACGGGGGCAACACTGAGGGTTGCGATCCGTTGCCGGACACGGAAAAAGACAAAAGACAAAAAATAATAATAATAATAATAATAATGTCCAAGCAAAGACTCAGGGATCCCTGTGAAGATTTCTGGAGCTCTTTATGTGAGTATCTCCCTCCTCCACATCTGGCTCGGCTGCCCTGGGACCCATCATCACCAGGCTGGAAGCTCCCTGGGAGCTGTGGCCTTGGTTGGCTTGTCCCTTTAGCAGTGGGGGCCCTGAGACTCTTCAGAGGGTCATGAGGACAAAACTGTTTCATACCAACATAAGACATCATTTGTTTCTTTCACTCTGTACAGTGGAATTTTCCAAAGTCTATGTGATATGTGAGATCACAACAGATTGAAGGTAGAGGCAGATAGGAAAATGCAGGTGACTTCTATTGAGCTAGACATTAGAGGGATTTGCAAAATGTAAAAAACAATGCCATGATTCTCATTAATTCTTTTTTTGTTTGTTTTTGGTTTTAGAGAATATCATTATTTTTCATAAAATATGTTTTGGGCTAATATGTTATGGTTTATTATTGCATTTCAATAAATACTTTAAAAATGTCTTAGTAATTTCTAATACAGTAAATGTTAATAACCCACATAATCAAAAACTTTTTGATGATTTCAATAATTTTTTTAAAATGTAAGGAGGTCTTTAGACCAAAACTTTGAGAATCTCTGCCCTTTGGTGTCCTTGGTATCCAGCCCCCAAGCAGGTGCTCATTGATCTCATGATTAAATGGATACGTGAAGGAATAAAGAAATGAATAAGTCAATGAATCAATAATTAAGTTTCGGTATACACCTTAGGATATAAGATCTATGACTCTAAACATTCCAGGAGGAAGAGGAGAAGGGGAAGTGGAGGGAGAGCAGGCTGAGTGAATGCCGTCAATCAGGACATTTTCCCTCTCCATAGCTATGGTTTCCTCCTTTGCAAAATGGGGTAGCATGGGTCTCCCGTGAGAATGCTCTGCTGACAGCCCATTGATTACCAGCAGTTAGCAAAGTGCCTGGCACAGAGGAAGGAAGCACTGGGTTATGAATACAATAGAAACGTTCTGGATTGTTCACTGTTGCACATCTACTGTGGGTAGACCCCAGACAGAGGGTGATGGACCAGCATTCTCCTGTCTCCTCCACCTTCCTCAACACCTGACATCTAAATTTGAGTACAGGGACTCCCCCTACCCCCACTTATCCATGGTTTTATTTTCCAAGATTTCAGTTACCCATGGTCAGTTACCAATAGTCCAAAAATATTGAATGGAAAATTCCAGAAGTAAACAATTCATAGTGTG
Source organism: Galeopterus variegatus (assembly GCF_000696425.1). Classification (NCBI taxonomy): domain Eukaryota; kingdom Metazoa; phylum Chordata; class Mammalia; order Dermoptera; family Cynocephalidae; genus Galeopterus; species Galeopterus variegatus. Next base: position 32,376 of record NW_007726623.1, on the reverse strand, counting down.
AATCATCCCCTTGTCCAGCATTTACAGGCTGTACGCACTCCCCACCTGCTAGTCACTCCATAGCCATCTGGGTTATCAGATCGAGGGTGGCAGTGTCGTAATGCTTGTGTTCAAGTAATCTTTATTTTGAGCTGGCCTGTGGCTCACTTGGGAGAGTGTGGTGCTGATAACACCAAGTCAAGGGTTAAGATCCCCTTACCAGTCATCTTAAAAAAAAAAAAAAAAAAAGACAAGTAATCCTTATTTTACTTCACGATGGCCTCAAAGTGCAAGCGTAATGTGTCTAATTTATAAATTAAACTTTATCACAGGTATGCATGTATAGAAAAAAACATACTATAGACAGGGGTCAGTACTATCCATGGGGGCGTCCACTGGGGGTCTTGGAACACATCGCTGGAGGATAAGGGGTGACCCCTGTGTCTCCTGTATGATGAAAGGGGAATGAATAATAGTTCAGACACAATTGAAAGGAAGTCTGGCAAGTTCTGGGATGACAAAGGCAGCAGACTTTGAACCTCCCAGGAGGCGGTAGTGGCAGGAGAGGGCAGTGGGCGGGGCAGTGGGGTCTGGCTTCCAGGGGCTGGCAGTGACCCAGGGTTAATACCCAGCACCGCATAGCTGCCACTGGGCTTCTGTGCTCCTGCAGCATGTCCTGCATCTCATCTTCCAATGAACTTTTACAGACTCTACCCACCCATGCCCCAAAAGTTTTCCCTGTGGATGGGGAGGAGGAAGTGGGGAGGATACTCTCCCCCCTTTCCAAGTACCAGAGTTGATGGAGCAGGTGAAACCCGGGAGCCTGAGTGCCAGATTTTACTGGGAAGGTTTTAAGCTAGACAATTGAGGTGGGAGGGAGGGCTGAGTGGCAGTGATGCTGAGGGCCGTGACCCCCACTGGATGCTAGTGACCTGTCAGGCACAGTGCAGCATGATCTGTGTGCATTGATCTTATTTGATCCTTCTGACACCACTACGAGATGGGAACACAGATCTCACCTATTCCGCCCACAGGGGAATTGGCGTTTTGAGAGGACCACTCAAAGCCCCAGAGCCTCACCCCGCGGCTTGGATCCAGGGCATGGTACTAACTACTGCACTCCCCTGCCTCCTACAAGGAAGGGAAAGGCCTCTGGGATGAGGAATGTGGGGTTTGTCCTAACCCATAGTATCAGTGACAGACTCGTTCCCCTGGCGCCCACTTGGCACAGCATGGGTCCTGCAGAGCCAGCGGCAATGCTGATGCAGGATCCTCACAGGACCGTGCCTAACCTAGGCTGTGGTCTCATCTGAACTTCTGATGCCCTGTGAAATGGGTCCTATGAATATTCCCATTTACGGATGAGAAAACTGAGGCTCAGGAAAGTTAAGAGGGAGGTTGGGGGCTTGGTCAACATCAGAGGCAGCACAAGCCAGAGCACAACCTCAGGACTCCGGCCCCACGTGGTGCTGCTCAAGGACGCTGACGCTGGGTTCCCACCCCGGGTTCAGCCCATCTTCATCTCTCGTGCAGTTACCTAACTTCTCCATGCCTCAGTTTCCACACATCTAAAACACAGATGACATTCTCAACCTCTTGGCATCTGCGGGAGGGAGAAGAGGAAAGCAGCATTTGCAGAGTCCCCGGTGAGTGTGGACAGTGGGGGCCCCGGCCATAACAGGGGCCCCATTAGTGGTGTGTTCAGGCTCTGCTCTTGCTGTGCCAGGAATACCCAAGAAGGCTCTCTAACTGCTCCCCTCTCAGACTGGGTGTGGAGTCACATGTGCCACCTCCTCCGATTGGCCTTCCCTGGCCACCTAAGCCCATCAAGGTCCCTATCTCTGCCCCCATTGTCTGGTTTGCACTTATAAATTCCACAATTTTTTAGGCCTTGTGCTGGGGAGCTAAGAGTCAACAAAAGAGGCCAGAATCTGTCTTTAGGGGCTTACCATTGGCAGAGGGAGACAAACCTTGTCAGGGGACTGCATAGATAACCCAACATTTAGGGGTGATGCTAAGAGTAAGTGATGATAAGGCAGCCTGGCCTAGTCTGAGGGTGAGACAGCTTTGCAGAGGATCCCAAGGGTCCTGAAGGACAGAGAGTAGATCCCTGGAGGAAGCAGAGGGAGGGGGAGGGAGTGCAAGGCCCCGGACCATCGGAGCCCAGCTCCAGAGCTGGAACACCGTAAAGGTGGGGTCCTGTCTCATTCACTCAGTTGCAAAGTCACCCTGTTATCTACAATGCTCAACAAAGCATTTGGACCATGGTGAGTGTTTGATAAACAAGATGCTTTTCTTAAGCTGCAGAGGGGGGTGGATGAGACGTTTTCTATACATGCAACAGATAGATGCTGAGCACCTGCAGGGTGCCAGGTCTGGCTGGGGGACCATGGGGAGTAAAAGCACAAAGCCCCTTCTCTCACAGAACAGCGTGGGCTGGGGGAGGGCAAGTGAAAAACCATAAATACCTAAGACACGGTCAGGTCCCACTGTGAAGTAAAGGTAACGGACATGGTGTCTTAGACGTGGGGGAATTCCTCTCTGTGGAGGGCACTCCCCACTGCACACTTGAGGGACCCCAGGCACACAGAGGTTTAAATGCTTGCCCTTCAGGGCCAGGCAGGTAGCTCAAGTGTGAGGATTCCACAACAGGTGCCAAACCACTTGCCTTAAGACACACTATTGCCTTAGTTGACTGAGACACCTTTTACTATAGCCTGTGGCCCAAGTAAAAGCCACACACAGGCTGTTTAGGACCTGGGGGCTGTGAGGATTTGGGGAATTTCATGCTATAGATTTTGATGGACTAAACCCCCATAGAATCTATAGGACTTGCAGAATCAGCAGGTACATTCTGTAGGGTAAATTCAAGAAGTGAAGGTGTTGTGTCAGTTTGTAGCTAATGCTGCATTCAGCTTCTCAAATGCTTCATCTAGTTTAATCAGACACCCTCCAGCCGTGTAGATGAGAAAGGCCCATGTCCTCCCAAGTTCACCCGCAATGAATGATCAAATTAGTACGCTATAATGCATAAGAACTGCCTGGCTTCTCCCCAGAAGTAACCATAATTAAGAAGTTTGTATCCTCTGAGTGCTTTTTCCATATATTTATATATGGATTTAGAATTACATATATGTATTTTTGCACACAACTTTTATGAAGAAGATTTTATACTTTGCTATTTTATATGAACTTATCATCAAGCAATACTCTTGGCCATTCCCGTTCATTGTCTTCAGCTGCACCTCACTTTCCCCTAGCACGTGCACAGTCCGAGGGCAGTGGCGAGAGCGTGGCGAAGGCAGCTTTTCCAGCACTTACTGACCACTGATATTTCTTCAGTGAACTGCCCGTTTGTGCGGTGAGCCCACGTTCGCACTGCACTATCTTTTTATTTGTCTTGTTTCAAGCATTCTCTCAGAATTTGTTTTTTTAGCTTTGGGTCTTTGACTTGAGTCCATATGGAATTGTGGAATGTGCATTTGTATGTGTTTGGGGTTTGAGTCTCATGCTACTCTTTCCAAATGGATAGACATGCAGCCAATGGCCCCAATAGCACTATTTAAAAATCTCTCATTTGAATTGCCATCTTTACTATTTCCTGGATTCCCTTATATACCTGGGTCTGTGCTGGACTCTGTTCTGCTGTGTCTATTTCTAAGCCAATACCAGATGGAGAGCAAAAGCCTTCACCCTGTGTCCCCTATCTGCCTCATCTCACCAATTTCGTCCTCCACAGGATCTTTAGAATCCATCTGATCTTCTCCACCCTCCAACCCTGCATTATTACCTCCCCCACATTGAAAAAAAAAAATCTTGCTTAAATTTTGAGTGGAATTACTCAATGTGTAGATACATTTTGAGAGATCCAAGATCTCTACACTAATGAGGCTGAGATTAGGTCACTCTTAGGTCTGGAAGGGACAATAAAAAGCCAGCTCCCTGATGCAAAGCCCTCGGGTTAAAAAAAATAAAATTCCAGACGGGTGACCCGAAGGATGGCCACAAGGGCATAGAGTCCTCAGATGACTCACCTGAAGCTCTGGCCTCGGGTGTCTTCCGGCTTCTTCCTCTCAGGGCGGGGGTGTGGCAGCACCAGGCTTCTGGCCCCAAGGGGAGGGAGTGTAGGGCACGGTTTATCTTTTTTTAAGCAGGTGTTTGTGTCAGCCTCTTTCCTCATAGAAACTCTTCTTACAGGTAGCAATCAAATCAATATTAAAAAATAGCTGATTCATGTACTGATCATTGTTTGAAAAATTATAGTAGCTTTCACTTAAATATTTATCATACACCTGCTGTGTCCTCAGTATGGGTAAATGGGAGTGTGTTCACAGAGCTCACATCCTGGCCTGGGAGAAAAGCAATAAACAAAGAAGTAGTAAGCTGCATGCTCCAACATCTAGGGATGAGAGCCACGGGGGAAAGCAAAGCCAGAGGACGAGGAAGCCTCAGGAGCTGGTGCAGCTGGAACAGGCTTGTAGGGAAAGGCCTCCCTCAGCTGATAAGTGAGCAATCCCAGCTCGCTATTGTTTTATTTATTTATAAATATACTTGTTTATCTTCTCTTTCTTCCACTGGAATGGAAGCTTGGGAAGGGCAGGGACCTTATCTGTCCTCAGAGGCCTGGTTGATGCCTCCTGAATGGTGGGCTCTCACTGCTGATGGAAGGACCAGAAGAAGCCACTACCAGACTGCAAGATCCATACCTCAGGAAAAAAGTGGATGAATCCCGAGTGGACTGGAAACTATATTATATGCAATGCAGATAGCCAGCCTCAAACATCAATGACCCAGTGGGTTTTGTAAACTGGAGGCTCAGTTTCAGTGGTTCTGGGATTTTGCATTTCTGACAAGCTCATGGGTGGCCTGTGGTCCCATTCACAGATCCCACTTTGAACACAGTCCTTGAAGACATTTCTTTAAATGCCCTAAGGCGTTTCCCAATCTTTCAAAGGTTTTCAAATCTTCCCCTGGCCTGATTTAAAAATATAAAACTGAAAAGAGATTGGTGATTAGTTGGTAAGACATGATTATTAACTTCTGTTGGGAGTGGTAGTCATTTTGGAGCTAGGTAGTTAGAATAACAAGCAAAAAAGTCTTTCTCTGTTAGAGATACACACTGATGTATTTCTGGGTGAAATGATAAAAAGTCCGGAGTGTGTTTAAAACCGGGGGAGCGGAGGAAAGCAACGGATGGACGCAGGTTTTTAGTGGGTGAGGGGCAAGTCATTGCACAATTCTCTCTACTTCTGGGTGTATTCAAAAATGTCTATAATAACAGTAAAAATAAAATGAAAATAAGATGTGAACCTGATTTTCAAGACAGGTGGCTGTTTAGCCAGAGTTGAAACAGGGTCAAGCACACAATGGGTGCCAGTATTATTCAAATGAACATTATTATTATTTAAAAGGCCGATGGTCAACTGTTGTGTCTACACAGCATGCATAGAAGGGTCTCGCCTTATATCGGATCCAGAAAGAGTTGTTCATTTTGTGGGTTGCCTTTTTTTTCTGCCTCCTTCCTTTTACTTTATTATTTTTTTTTTTTTTGGTTGGAGGGATGGTTCATTTCTCCTCCTGCAGCCGTCCCCAATACATAGTCTTCGGACTTGACTGAAGAAAACCCATGCTATTAATATTTTCTCTTAACAACAATACTTACTTACAAAAGAACAATTACAGATCTAAGGAACCACTGTTTATGGTGGCAACCTGGGAGGGGAAGGGTAGGTGAATGGAGGAGACAGAGGCTTGCATTTTTTCCAATTTATAACTTTATGCTGGCTTTTGATTTTAATGTATTTTAAAAATTACCTAGTAATGCATAAATATATTTTGGTTATAAAATACTCTTAAAATAAGTTTAAATGAACAGCTGTGGAACACATAAATAAATGTCTGTTTATCTCCCTCACTTTTCCCCACAAGTAAACATTTTTCCTGACATTTACAAGTTCTCTCTCTCAGGCTTTTTCCTTAGGTGTCCTTCCTATAATAATGAGTAGGAACCTCCTAGTTGCTTTCCAGAAGTAACCATGCTTTAAAGATTGGGAAATATCCTTGGAGCTTTTTTCTATATATGCAAGTCATATCTCTGCATACAGCTTTTATAAAGAAGATCACATTCTTTGCCGTTTTAAATGAATCTACTCCTTAGGAATATTCTTGGCCATTCTTCTGTATTATTTATATCGATATCTCATTTTTTCCTTTACTAGCCCCCCCCCCCTCGGCTTTATAAAGGTACAGTTGACAAAAACTGTATGTATTTATAGTGTCCTTTGTGATATTTTGTTACCTGTATACATTGTGAAATGATTAAATCAAGCCAATTAAGATATTTATTGTCTTACATACTTATCATTTTTTGGTGGTGAGGACACTTAAGATCCACTCCCTTAGCAATTTTCAAGTATATAATAAAATCAGCCCTCTGTATCCATGGGTTCCACATCCACAAATTCAACCAACCTCAGATCAAAAATATTGGGAAAATAATAACAATACAACAGTAAAAAAATACAAATAAAAAAACACAGTATAACAATCAAAAGTATTTACATAGTATTTTTGAATTCATTTCATATTTAATAATTAAATTCTAAAAGTGATAAGAAATATAGTTTTTGCTTTTCCTTTTTTCTTTTTTAAAAAAAGATGACTGGTAAGGAGATCTTAACCCTTGGCTTGGTGTTGTCAGCACCACGCTCAGCCAGTGAGCAAACCGGCCATCCCTATATGGGATCCGAACCCGTGGCCTTGGTGTTATCAGCACCACACTCTCCTGAGTGAGCCACGCACGGGCTGGCCCAGCTTTTCCTTTTTTGTTTTTATTCTTTTGCTTTTTCTTTTTTAATGAAAAGAAATAGATAACTTTGTAAAAGTCAGAAAAAAACAGTACCACTTTGATCCCATTTTAGATTTTTCTGCAGTCAGCTGGACCCCCTAAGCAATAAAGATGTATCTCTGAACCCCATTCCAAATATTAGAAATTAGAAGACATGAGCGCAAACATAATTTTTTTAAAAAAGAGCACTATCCAAAAAGTATTATCACTCCTTGAGCACACAGCTGTTTCCTCCTGACCCGGAACAAGTATTAAGAGAAAGATAAAATGTATTTACAAAGAAGATTTAATAATGCTCACAGGAATAGAATTTGCCCCCAAGTAGAAAAACTAAAAATTGTTTTATTTCAAAAAGTTACAAATGTTGGGCCGGCCCGGTGGCGCACTGCTACAGTGCGCCGCTTGGGAGTGCAGCAGCGCTCCCACCAAGGGTTCGGATCCCACATACAGACTGGTTCCCGCTCACTGGCTGAGCGAGGTGCGGGCGCGACACCGAGGGTTGCAATCCCGTTGCCGGTCCCGGTCTGGTACGGGTGCGACACTGAGGGTTGCGATCCATTGCCGGTCACGAAAAAAGACAAAAAAAAACAAAAGTTACAAATGTAGTGCTTGAAGACCCAGCAGATAAGTCCCAGGACTAACAGAGTCTGTCTTTAGCAGGTGTGCTGGTATGAGCAGCCTTCTGTCCTGGAAGCCTTTCTTCAATGGCGGAGGGAGAGGGAGGTGCTGCTTACATCCCATCTCAGTTCCACCTGTTCATCTTAAACTTTTCATAGCATATGAGCAGCCTTCTGTCCTGGAAGCCTTTCTTCAATGGCGGAGGGTGAGGGAGGTGCTGCTTACATCCCATCTCAGTTCCACCTGTTCATCTTAAACTTTTCATAGCAGTCGTCATCAGTGGCCTTCTTGTGTTAGCAGGACATTTCAGTTAGGAGGGGACTGCACAGGCTCCAGCTTCTCCGTGTCACCCACTCTCAAGGACCGGGCTCTGGGCTCTGCTTTGTTTCTTTGTGTGAGGGCATTGAGCTCCTCATGATAAAACCGGTTGTGCTGTACATAATTCACAGCCGTGGTGGTGGGCACAAAGGACGCCCCACTGTCTCTCTTCTTGTTCTGCTGCTCTGCCGGCAGACAGACGGGCCTTGGCATCCTCCATAGAAATGATATTTTTTATGTTAGCATCGATGCAGAGGTTCACCTCGGGGATGCTGCTTAGCATCTGGTTGGAAAGCATGTCTTTGGTCCTCTTAGCAGAAGAAACGCAGATGTTTTCTGGAAGTTCATAAAGACATTCCTCTGTGTTCTTGGGTTTGACTTTCTGTCCCTTCTGTTCCATGATCCCTTTTCTCTTTAACTTTGTCTTAGTATGCTTCATCATGTCATGCCCTCATCCTTTCCACGTCCCCTATGCAGGTCTTCCCCTTCATTGATCTTATCTTTGACCCTTTCTTTCAGTTCTTCCTGTGTGCGGTACCTCCTGTCTTCATCTGAAAGGGAATGTCTTCTACAGTGGTGTCTTCTTGTACCTTCCCTGTCACCACCAGCAAGGCTGCAGCACTCACCTGTTGGGTTTCTCCCTCAAGTTCTGTACCTCTTGGGTCTCTTCCAATTTTAACCAAACCTCGTCTGAGTCTTGCTTATCCTCTTCTGACTCCAAGTTGGCTTGGCATGGGCAGAAAGTCTTCCTGGTGACCCACATGGTGGCACTTGTCCCATGGTGGCACATTGTCCAGGAGCCCATGCACTGCGCCATGGCCTAGGCTGCTTCCAGCATGTGGCAGTGCAGTCAGAACCACACAGCATTTACATTGTGTTAGGTATTATAAGTAATGATGATTTATAATACTGTATACAGGAAGGTGTGCATAGGTTATATGCAAATATTACTCCATTTCATATAAAGGACTTGAGAATCCTCAGATTTTGGTATCCACCAGGGTCCTGGAGCCAATCCCACATGGATACTGAGGGATGATTGTACATTACTATGAACTAATTGTTAGTTATTATTAATAACTAATAATAATTATTATTATTAATCACCATGCTCTACAATAGATCCCCAGAACATATTCACTTCATCTAACTGAAACTTGGTATCCCTATTTCTCCCCAGCTATATCTCATTTTTTAATATCTTCAGAACAGTTCACTGTATGGAATTTAAATTGATCAATAAATATTATGTTATTCTAGTAACTAAGAAAATATCCCATAAGAACTCTCATCTTATCAGGTGTCAGTGAATCTACGAAACATCCCCCACTCCCCAAGTGTGGTGATTCAGGGAAAGCCCTGTGAACCCGGACAGCCCAGCCAGGAGATGGGTAAGAAAACGACGTTGGCACATAAATCTATTCTAGAGAGCCCAGTGTGTGGGCACACTTTCTCTTCACTTCCTGGGTCTAGCTGATTATGAAAGGCAGCTTTTTATCAAAGTTTAGATAAAAGCAGCCAAAATGATGCATGCTGTGCTACTCACAGGCTCTGGGTCACTCAGAGGCACCTACAGAGGTTGATCAGACCTCACAGAAGACTGGTGGAAACAGGCTTGTCTGTCACTGAAATGCACGCCATGTTGCTGGACTTTTGAATACACTTGGAGGATTCAGTCCTAGCTATTTGGAGACTGCCTGTCAGTGGGTAAAAGCCCTCTGGCATGTAATTATTAGCATGTCTTAAGTCTTTCCTAGGCACCAGGCAGGAGGACAAGGGTTTCCCTATCAATCCACGAATATCCATTGAGCACTAACTACACGGTGCACTCTCACCCATTGTAGGCATTGGGCACAGAGCAGTGAACAAAACAGACCTTTCGTCTGCCCCCGTGGAGTTTCTGGTCTCCTGGGGAGACAGCAGCAACCAAATATAAGGTGCTATGAAGACTGAAAGAGCAAAGGAGGAGGGAAGGTATTCCAGGCAAAAGAAATAGCATGTGTCCTGCTATGCAGCACTAACTGGAAGAATTTCACTTACTCACTAGCAGTGTGACTTTGGATGAGACAGCGCCCAGAACGTCATTTTTCTCATCTGCAAAGTAACAACAATCACAGCTTACCTTATTGCTAGCCCCAAAGGTGTGTCATTTCCAACAAATGAATGGGACCACCCAGAAGCTTGGGAAGATGACCGGCCCCTCCCCACTGCTGGTTCTGGGGCTCCCCAGGGCTCACTGTGAACTGCGGGCACCCCGACTGCGTTCTTGCTCTCTAATCCTGCTGCGAACCCTAACCCAGAGCTTTATCTCTGGGAAGCGGGATTAGGAGCGGTGGGAAATTAAACTTTTTGTTTGTTTTTATTTTTACTTAAATTATTTATTTATTTATTTGGAAATTAAACTCTTCATGTGTTGTTTCCACATCATTTACCATAAACATTTTTTAAAAAATAATAATACCACCTTTTAAATTAAATAATCTGGGGCCAAGCCCGTGGCGCACTCAGGAGAGTGCGGCACGGGGAGCACTGCCGCGGGTTCGGATCCTATATAGGGATGACCGGTGCGCTCACAGTGCTCACTGGCTGAGCGCAGTGCGGCGGGTCTCAAAAAGGACAATAAATAAATAAATAAATTAATTAATTAATTAAATAATCTGTTGTTGGTACAAGGATAATGGCATAGAATATTCAGTATTCTATTCACATATGTATGGGTAGAAGGTATCATTTCACATCAGTGAAGAAAGAACAGATTATTCAATAAGTGACATTAAGGAGAAGCATTTTGGGGGGAAATTTAACTCCTTATTCCATGAAAGGGTATTGAGCTAAAAGGTATAAAGTGAAAGTTCAGCATAAGTATATTAGGAATAAAAAGAGTTTAGCAATGGACATGACTTTTTTTTTGTCCTTTTTGAGACCGGCCGCACCGCGCTCAGCCAGTGAGCGCTGTGAGCGCACTGGTCATCCCTATATAGGATCCGAACCCACGGCGGGAGCGCTGCTGCGCTCCCAGCGCCACACTCTCCCAAGTGCACCACGGGCTCAGCCCAACATGACTTTGATATGATGAAAAACATTGACAAAATTTACTACATAAAAATTTCAAATACGAAATATTTCAGATATTAAAAAAAGTGAAGGGAAAATAGAGTAACCATCTCTATAGTCTCCTCCCAGTATATGAGGGAGAATATCAGAGCAGGCTACCACCCCAAGTGAGCACAATGTGGCCTATTTCCTTCTGTGCATGTGTTTATTCTTTTATTTCCCTCATAGGGATCCCTGAATTATTTTTAGGTACAAAACTTCATGCTTGGAGCTCACCGTTTGTATCCTTCTTCAACCTTCATTTTTCTCCTCGAGGTTGTGGCTTGGAGATGGATCTGTGTCCATACAGCTGGCTATACTACAGGAGAACGCAAAACTGCAGCAGTAGCTGGCAATGATGACAATCATACAGTGCTGGGCCTTGTGCTAATTCCCTACAGAGTTACCCTTAATTCTCACCTGGAGCTGACCATGTTAAGGGTTCAATTTACTCTATTTGACAGAAACAGTAACTGAGGCAGAGAGGAATCAGCTAGTGTGTCCAGGCAGTGGGACTCTAGAGAATCCACAGTAAAAAGGAAAAACAACAACAACAACAACAAAAAAAACAATACTGGCCGGAATCGGGTGGCTACTCAAGTGAGCGACTGAAAATGTTGACCCCCTGTGGGCATGACAATGGGCTATGACAGCCCAAGAAAGAGCTGAAATACAGGTTTGTGCCTTCCAAAAGGTCCTTCCCCCTTCCTGCTGGGAATTAGCCCATTTAACCTAATTGGCGGTCTTCTTAAACTCTAGAATGGTGGTTTTCAAAGAGCAGTTCCCCAAGGGCAGGATCAGCATCACCTGGGAAAAGTTTAGAAATGCAAATTATCAGGTCCCACCCTAGAACTCCTGAATCAGAAACTGGCAGTGGAAACTGCTACCCTCCAGATCCTGATGTACGCTTGAGCTCGCATCTGTCTCGAATTTGATAAGTGCAGGTTTCTTTTCCTTTAGCCAGCGCTCAGCAATGTGTGGCATATCAAAAGCTCTTATGAGATTTGCCATCATGAGATAAACAGCAGCAGGTGTTCAATAAATGTTGCTAATAATTCCTTAAACAAACATATTCTAAATGCCCACCATGTGCTGGGTCTTTGCACAGCATCCCAGCTCCTGTGCACCTGGAGTGGCTGGGTGGGTAAGACCAGTAAGGAAAGCAGCCCATTTAGGAGCCCTACTCAGACAGTGGGGCCTTGACCTTGAACACACTAGGGTGCAGGGAACAAGGGATGGGGGTGGATATGAAAGTGGGGAGTGGGAGATTTAGGCTTGCAATTTCTTGTGCCAATGTATTTGGACTTATATATAGTAAAATAATTAGTTTTTTAATTATAAAAAAATACACACACATGGCCCAAAAAACAAATGAGAAAGGACAGAATGGCAGAAAATAAAAATTGACTTATCCATCTCCCAAGTGATTTGCCTCTTAATATTTACATTATGTTTTAAAAATTTTGGAGTATCTTATTAACAGTTAATTTGCTGAATGAAGGGCCCACTCTGTCCAGCATCCCCATGGCTAGAAGACCTTCTTTAGAAGTGGTGTTCATATAGCTTTGTCAACCAGACTAGCTTTGTCAACCAACTTAAGGAAAGACTTAAGTACAGGAAAGTTACAATGCCCTTCTTTGGAGCTTCAAATAAGGATAAGCATCAGTGCTTTGTTTGAGTCAAAACAAATCTAAGACAAGTAACCTTAACCCCACTTCACATTTTTCCCTGACATCCTTCAGTATCTCTCTTTTAGTATCCTGATCTACACACCACCTCACTCACCAACTAAAGATCCTTCTTTAGACTTCCCCAATGAGTATCCAATCCACCATTTCTTGGTTCTAGAAATGTGTTAAGTTATAGTCATTTCAAAGAAATCAACTTCAGTTTCCCAGAAGAATTATTTTTAATACTGGCAGTCTTCTCGTTCAATACACAGAATATAAATCTCTTCTCTCAGAAAGCTCAAAATTAGGGGCTGGCCCGTGGCTCACTTGGGGCAGCGTGGTGCTGACAACACCAAGTCAAGGGTTAAGATCCCCTTACCTGTCATCTTTTTTTTGGAAGGAAGGAA
>NW_007726623.1:15812-18444 GCF_000696425.1 Galeopterus variegatus | reverse complement strand
AGGAAGGAAGGAAGGAAGGAAGGAAGGAAGGAAGGAAGGAAGGAAGGAAGGAAGGAAGGAAGGAAGGAAGGAAGGAAGGAAGGAAGGAAGGAAGGAAAGAAAGCTCAAAATTAAAAACTACCTCAGGCTCTTAGTTTGTGTCTTCTTTTCCTCTTGGGTGCAGTGAACTCTGTTTTACTAAGACTTTCATTCTCTTCTGTAATTACTGGCATACTCAGACTTAAAGTTTTAGCTTCCTTATGTACATTCTGAACGTTACCTTTGTTTTTGGAAGACATCTTCCTTCCTGCTGATTTCAGTGTTTCTTTGTTTCTCCGTCTCCTAGCTGTTTTAATTTGTCCTCGACCAGATGCAGAATCAGTCAGAGGAATCAAGTGTGACTTGATGATGCCTTCTTGACTTGGATACCTGAATGACAACTAGACAACTGAAAAGGACTTTGATTTTACTTTTGCTCATGAGTCTTTTTTTTTTTTTTTTTCTGGTAGCTGGCCAGTACAGTGACCAGAACCCATGACCTTGGTGTTACATGGCTGTGCTCTAATCTGCTGAGCCAACTGGCCAGCCCTCTTCTCCATCTTTAATATTTGACTTGAAGGATGGATTCTGTCTGTCTTTGTGCCACTGCTGATGCTCCAAAACTATGTTCTTCATGTTGTCCAAAAAATCATCCTTTACAAGCTGAGGGCTTTGTCTGGCTTGGACTTATCAGCTGAAGTTAAACATGAAACATTTCATGTTCTGACGATGGTCATGAACATTCAGCATTTCTTCTAGTACATCAGAAGTAATAAGTTTCATTACACAATCATTTGGATCTTTAAATTCTTTTGTAACTTCAGCTCGTTGAGTTTTTTCTTCATTCTCTATGACAGAAATTTGGGCACTGCCGAAAAGGGAAATGCTCTGTCTCGTCGTAGCTTCCCCAAAATATACACTGCATCATAACGTTGTGCATTTGTCAAATCTTGCTGAAACTTTAAGACTTCATCCCAATCCTTCAGGGCAACTCTGATCTTTTGTTTAGGTTGACATTGGGGGTCATGTAATCCATACAGCAGATACAAAGCATAATTCTGATCTGGAAGGTGAATGGAGGTAACATATATTGCCAAGTCAATGCTAGGCTTCTTTTGTAAACATGTTCTTTTCTAAATTTCTCATTCTGCCAAGTTCAGAGGCTGAGAGGTCCACAGTCCAGGGAATACAACTGCTGAGGACCTTCTTCTGGAACTCTCTATAGGGTCCTATGGCCACCAGGGTGTCACATGGCAAGAACTATACGTTCTGATACCACAGTTCTGATACTGCAACTTTCCAGGAAGTATTGAGATCCATTAAGGTATGTCGTCTTGTATTTTCAAAATTTCTTGGCTCTCTCTTTTTCTTCCCACAGAATATGTTATTTATTTTAATTTTATTTATTTATTTATTTTAATTTTATTTATTTATTTATTGGCAGCTGGCCCTCACAGGGATCCAAACCCTTGGCCTTGGTGTTATCAATATCATGCTCTAACCCACCAAGTGACCTGACAGCTCTCTCTTAATCCTTTAAAAAGTAACAAGATTTTAAGGTCTAAAATCCAGACTCTAGAGTCTAAAATCTATAGAGAGCATATGGATTTTAAAATCACCCCTCACCAAGTTTTGTGGCCAATTTGTTAGTTTTTTTTTTTTTTTTTTTGCTTCTATTGAATTTAAAGATTAATTTGGAACAAGTTCACCTTTATGTAAATCTTCCTTTTAGTTTTTTAGTAAAGCATTATAGATTTCTCCATAAAAGTTCTACAAGTCTCTTTATTAGATTTATCTCCTATCATTTTTGTTGCTAATTGTATATTTTTATTTTAATTATGTTTAGTTCTTATTTCCTTCTGTGTACTGATTTTTAATTTTTATCTTTTTTTTCCCAGCAATATTACTAAACTCCTTTATTTCTTGTAATGGTTTGTTGAATCTCTTGGGTTTTCTATATAGTCAGTCATATTATCAATGAATAATGAAATTTTTGTTTCCTTCCTTTTAACCTTTAAACGTTCTTGGCCCTCCTCCTCCTTTCTCAGCGGGGGTGGGGCATAGTTTGAAGTGGGGAATCGGGACAGCCAAGGTTTTTACCAAAACAATTTTTGTTGGCGTCTTTTTTTTTTTTTTTTTTTTTGGCAGCTGGATGGTATGGGAATCTCTGTTGGGGTTTTATATCCTCGCTTGTGTGTTTGGTCTTATTTTTAATAAAATAACTGGTTGAAATTATGATTTTTTTGTTTTAAATTATAAAAATAAGACATGCTCATAGTCCAAATAAATCAATGTGCAGGAACACAAAAAGACAGTCATTAGTTATTGACCAGGAACTCCAGGATAATGTTAAATAAAAGGAGTAATGGGGGGATTTTTATCTTATTCCCAGCTTTAGTAAAACATTTTCACCGTTAAGAATGATGCTTTAGGGGGCCGGCCCGGTGGTGCACTGCTACAGTGCGCCGCTTGGGAAGCGCAGAGGCGCTCCCGCCGAGGGTTCGGATCCCACATACAGACCGGTTCCCGCTCCCTGGCTGAGCGAGGTGCGGGTGCAACACCAAGGGTTGCGATCCCTTGCCGGACTCGGAAAAAGACAAAAAAAAAAAAAAAA
>NW_007726623.1:2313-15636 GCF_000696425.1 Galeopterus variegatus | reverse complement strand
CAGGAACTCCAGGATAATGTTAAATAAAAGGAGTAATGGGGGGATTTTTATCTTATTCCCAACTTTAGTAAAACATTTTCACCATTAAGAATGATACTTTATATAGATTTGTGATGGGTACTTTTTATCAGGTTCAATTGCTGTCATGTGAGGAAGGTGTTGGTTAATTTAAATTTGAATATCCATGGAATTTTATCAAATGCCTTTTCTGCATCCACTGTCATAATCAAGGAGCCTATAAATATTTGTTAAATAAATTCTTTGTTTTCTTCTTCAAAATTATCTAAGGAGTCAGGTATCTGGTTTCCTCATCTGTAAAATGGGCAGATGAAGCTCAAAGAAGCTGTTTACCTTTTCCAAGGCACCCTGGCAGAAGATATCAGTTTCAGAACAGTAGATAGATCTGTCGGGCTCCAGAGTTCGTGATCTTTCTGCTCACCCACTGTGAGAGTCAATCAAAACGTGGACACTGGTGGAGAACAAAGCAGAGACAGAGAAATGGAAGGGGCCACAGACACCCCAGGTGGTTGGCTACTTAAAGGCAGAGGTCACCTTTGATTTTTGCATCTCCAGTGTCTGACTGTGGTGGGTTCCAGAACTGGTAGTTGAGAGATCTGGAAGTCACCGCTGTACCCCAGTGACCAGACGCAGCCTCAGTAACAGGGGAACAATCTGACATCACTCACAGCCTTGCTCAGATGAGCCCTGTGAATACAGTGTCACTATGATTTTAACAGGGCTGCTATTTGATGTTGGACAGAGTGGGGAGACAGACGTAAAATAATTTCTGCTGTACTTTCCAGAACATTGATGGAGCAGTAAAATAGCTTTCTAAGGGAGGCCTCCTAAGCTGGGGGATAAAGGGTGGTATGAGGATAATTCTTTTGCAAATTAACTGCTAATGAAATACATGAAAATTTGCAAAACCCAATGAAATCAAGTTAGGAGGTGAATGGCATGGGGACAGAAACGTCCACCTTTTTTTTTTTCATTTGGCACCTGGCTGGTAAGGGGATCCACACGCTTGACCTTGGTGTTAGAAACATCTGCTTTTTATTTTCTATCTTTTTGTGCTCTTGCATATTGATTTATTTGGATCATAGGCATGTCTTATTTTTATAATTAAGAACTAATTATTTTATTAAAAATATGACCAAACACACAATCAAGGGCATAAAAACCCAACAGAAATTGTCTTAGGACATAAGGGCTGACCCATGGCTCACTTGGGAGAGCGTGGTGCTGACAACACCAAGTCAAGGGTTAAGATCCCCTTACCGGTCATCTTTAAAAATACAAAAGAGAGAGAGAGAGAGAGAGAAATTGTCTTAGGACAAGACTTAGCTCTCCCTGCTCCCCTCTTCTACCCCCGAGCCCACCCCTTCCCTCTGGACCCAGGAAGCTCAGTCTCAGGGCAAATTCCCCCCTCCTGGCGGGGCTCATCTGTGCTTCTTTTCCCTGTGGGTCTCCCCACTAGGCTGGCTTCCCTGAGTACAGGGACCACCCCCTTCTTCTTTCTTTTTCTAGGTAGGACCTACTATGTGCCAGGCCCTGTGCAAAAAAGGAATTGAGCCTGTTGATCTCTAATTAGAGACTTCGGGCAAATGCTATACAAACCAGTTTCCCAGTTCGGGTCAGTGGGTTAATTCCCAGCAGGAGAGTCTGACTCTGAACCAAACTGGGGCTCTTTCCTGGACTGTCATTGGTCTGTTGGTCTCATGCATGATAAGTGTCTCCCTAGCAGCCCACGTGGGGAACCGGTCGAGTTGAGGGCAGGATACAGACCAGCATGCACTCTCCACAAATCTTATAAGCAAAAAAATTATGAAAGATGAACCAAAACACACTTTAAGACAAAGTGCTTTTTAAATGCAATTTTTAGGAGAAAAATGATTATTCCTGAGGGAATAGCTGAGACTGCCTCTTACTGTGGATTCTCCAGATTCTCACCTTGGCCTCAGTCACTTCAACTGTCAAATGGGGGCACTGAGGTGCCCAGTGTCATCAGGTGGATGTAACCAGTGAGTGAAAAGATACATGCAGGGAGCGTGGGACAGGGCTGGGTGCTGAATATACACTCATTGTCAGCTACCAGTGATGCTTTAAGTGTCTCTGTGGTAAAGCCACATGCACGAACATAGATCTTGTTAAGGAAAAACAGTGCTAAGAAAAAGTTTCAAAAGGATATGTCATGCATCCAATAGGATGGCTGTGATTAAAAGAAAAAAAGAAAAGAAAACCAAGTGTTGGCAAGGATGTGGAGAAACTGGAACCCTCATACATGGCTGATGGGAATGTAAAACCATGAAGCCACTGTGGAAAACAGTCCGGCAGTTCCTTGAAAAGTTAAACATAGGATTACCACGTGGCCCAGCAATTCCACTCCTAGATATACACCCCAAAGAATTGAAAACAGGTGTTGAAACAAAAACGTGTACACAAATATTCATAGCAGAACTATTCATAATAGCCAAAAGGTGGAAACAATCCAAATGTCTGTCAACAAGTGGATAAACAGACTGTGGTCTCCCCAGACAATGGAATGTCATTCAGGCACAAAAAGGAATGAAGTGGGAGTGCATGCTACAATGTGCATGGACCTCGAAAGCATTGTGCTAAGTGAAAGAAGCCAGTCACTGCAGGACACATATCACAGGATTCCATTTATATGAAATATCCAGAATAGGCAAATCCACAGAGTGACTGCATACAGGGTTTCCTTTCAGGTGATGAAAGCAATTTGGAACTGGGCAGAGGGGACAGCTGCACCACATTGTGCATGTCCAGAATGCCACTGACCTGTGCACTTTACAGTGGTTAAAATGGCGAATTTTATGTCATGTGAATTTTACTTCAACTAAAAAAGAGAGGATATTAATGTGATAGCATTTATATCCATTTTAGAACCAGAAGAGGTAACAATACGACCAAAGGAAACAACAGAATGAAAATGAAATATGAAGGGGAAGCAGTTCACATGTCTTACAGGGGAGGCTGGCTGCACTCGGTGGTGTAATGGGATGGGGGTGGGTGGGGTCCTCCTGCCCGAGCAGGGCGCTGAGCACTCGGGGGTCCCGCGCTCTCTCTGTCCCCTTGCTTCACTCTCATGATAGGTAACATTTGAAGTTGGTTTTAGTCAAACGCACCAGCCTTCTCCTTCATGGTCCTGGGGTTGTGGCATCACTGTCCCTTCTCTTTTCTCCCTATTTTTCTCCTGTGGTTTCCTCTATACATTTACTTCTTTGCTATATCTGTCCTGTCTTTGGGATTAAAGAATGAGGTGTCTATTTTAAATATCTTTGATTAATGTCATTTTTGAATCATTCATTCTTTCCCCATTGATGTGAGATGGCACCTTTTACCATTTCCTTTTAGTAGTTCCAGATTGTTTTATTTATTTATTTATTTATTATTTATTTATTTCTTTTGTCTTTTTTCGTGTCCGGCAACGGATCGCAACCCTCAGTGTCGCCCCCGTACCGGACCGGGACCAGCAACGGGATCACAACCCTCGGTGTTGCTCCCGCGCCTCACTCAGCCAGTGAGCGGGAACCGGTCTGTATGTGGGATCCGAACCCTCGGCGGGAGCGCCGCCGCACTTCCAAGCGGCGCACTGTAGCAGTGCGCCACCGGGCCGGTCGGGTTCACTTTTTTTACTCGTGTTATGTGTCAAGGTAAGTTATTTTTACAACAAATAAATGTCAAATTAAATACAATGGAGNCGGGACCAGCAACGGGATCACAACCCTCGGTGTTGCTCCCGCGCCTCACTCAGCCAGTGAGCGGGAACCGGTCTGTATGTGGGATCCGAACCCTCGGCGGGAGCGCCGCCGCACTTCCAAGTGGTGCACTGTAGCAGTGCGCCACCGGGCCGGCCCCAGATTGTTTTATTTTTTGATGAAAAATTGGAATAATTAGTATGATTACAAAAGGATATCTGTTTATGGTAAAGTTGAAACAACAGATTAAAGAGTGCAATTTCCCACTCCTCATCTAATCGTCCCTCCCAAGGGCAAAGGTCTGGGTTAGGGTTGGCACCAGATTAGGGCACAAGAGCCTGCTGGGTGGTGGCATTTCAAAGGCAGCTGTGCCCAGTCTGGGGTGCCATCAATTTCCTGGAGCTTCTGGGTGGTCCTGCCCCTTTCGCTGGAGATGAGGACATCCCAGACAGTGTGTCAGCCAATTTGAATGTCACAGCTCCTCCTTCCTTTCATTCCACCTGCGTGCTCTGCTGTGCCAGGACAGGGGACTGACATTCTCAATCTCTCGGCATGTGGGGGAGGGAGAACTGGGAGGCGGCCTCTGCTGAGTCCCTGTTGAGTGTGGACAATGGGGGCCTCGGCTGTAACAGGGGCCCCGTTTGTGGTGTGTTCAGGCTCTGATGTTGCTGTGGCAGAAACACCCAAAAGGCCTGACTAACTGTTCCCTTCTGGAACTGGGTGTTGGGTCACACATGCCACCTTGTCAGATTGGCTTTCCCTGGCCACCCAGGCCCATCAAGGTCCCTCCACCTGTGAGTGTCTATCTCTGTTGCAGCTGTCTGTTTTGCATTCATTCATTCCACAAATATTTACCGAGCATGAACTATGTGCCAAGTACTATTCTGGGCATTAGGGATACAATGAGGAACAAAACAGACTGAAAACCCTTCCATTCCGTTGAAAGGACCTAATAAATCCAGTAGTCAAAATCCAGGAGTCAAAACCTATACTGTCAAAAGATGCTGAGGACCAAGGGGAAGAATGAGGCAGGTAAGAGGGTCAGAGTGTTGGAGCCAGGATCTTTCAACAAGCTATTTGAGTTGTCACCATCTGCAGGTTTCATTTATTTGTCGCTTTTCTTACTTACTGCCTGGAGGCCCATCTCAACACCTGCACTGCCCTCCACTACAGGACCGAGGCTCGGGAGGGTGTGCGCCTTGTCCCATAGGTTTGCTACTGCATCCCTGAATGTCAGTCACTCCACAGTTATTAATAGAATTGCAGGGGAAACCTCACCCTCTAGCAATACCTAGATCTGGAAAAAAAAAAAAATTCATGTTACAGTGGAAAGATCGAGAACTGGACAGTTTCCTCTCAGAAGAAGTTCATTCAAATACCTTACAGTGCTTTGCCCTTTTCTCAGTTCCTTAATTTGCTTTGGTCTTAAAGAGAAGTTGGAAATACAAGTGGACTGTGGAAATAAGAATGTTGGTGCCCAGATTTCAGGAAAGATTAGCTAAAGACACGTCTGACGGAGGCTCACAGTAAGTGTTTGTTATTACTGCTATTTTTTTGTATTGTCTTGATGGCTGGCCAGTATGAGGATCCAAACTCTTGACCTTGGTGTTATAACACCATGCTGTAACCACCTGAGCTAACCAGCCAGCCCTGATATTAATACCATTATTATCCAAAGGATTTTCGGTGCAAAGCATCAGGATTATGATGTCACAAGCATAGGTACATGTTTTCTAGGGAAAAGGGCCAGAGTCAGGATGACCACATGCTTTATCACAGAATGTTAGTAATTTCCCAAGTTCGTGAGACTGGACAGAGAGGATCCCAAGGAAACCCTGACATAGGTCACCCTCGTCTAGTGGTTCTCAATCAGAGCGGGGGGCTGGAGGACAATTTGTCCTCCAGGGGATATTTGGGCCTGGAGACATTTTTGGTCATCACGACTGGGAGGGAGGGCCCCAGGCATCCAGTGAGTAGAGATCAGGAGCTGCTAAGCATCCTACAATGCCCAGGACCGAGAATGCAGTAGCACTGAGGCTGAGAGACCTTGATCTACTTAGTCCTTTTATCTGATTCAGAAGGGAGTTGGCGATGAATTTTCAGGATTTTGTGGGGGAGGTGGGGTGGGGGTGAAATTTTAATTTACTTTTCCCAATGCCAAGCTCTGGCAAAACTAACTTGACCAAGGAAGCATTTGAGCTATTAACACCAGCATTTACTTACAACGGAATTGTATGGGTCTGCAAACCTACTGCTTTTTTTTTTCAACTTTTCTTTGTTTTAATGCTGTGTTGTGTGTGTTTCCTAAAATGACCTAAGTAATATCTAAATACAATCTTTTTTTTTTTTTTTAATACGGAAGAGGTGACAGATGTAAGTACTTTGCATCCCCAGGCCCTTGTTTTGGGGTTATATGAATATCTCTATGCCAGCATACATAATGTTAGCACTTGCTTTGTTCTCCAGCTCTAGGTCCTTGATACCATCTTCAGCTTTTAACACATGAGAGGCATTCCATTGTATGCATATACCCTGATGTGTAAGTCAGAGAGTGACCCTTGGGTTATTCCAGTTTTTCCTGCTTTTGCAAAGCGAGATAAAAGGAGCATCTTCTTGCACAGCTGTTGGTCGCGTGTTTCTGAAGATGTGGTTCCAGGAAATAAAACTGCTGAGTCATGGGGTCTGCACAAATTTTAAGTCTTGCTAAAATGTCTTCTATATAGTGTTTGAAAGTTTAATACCAGAACGATGTATTACCTTCATTTAATTGCACAAACATATATGGATTAATCTCCTCCTGGGGGTAGGAGACCCTCGGAGAGAAGACCAAGGCAAAGAGCAGTTCTGCAACCTTTATATATACATATATTTTCTTTTTCTCACCACTACACTAACGCGAACGACTCCTTAACATTATAAAAACTGGTAAGAGGAGACACTATTTCATCAGGGCCAAGAAATCCTGTCTGATTGGATGGTGATAACTTTGTGAGGGCCCAGGCCAAAGTATGGTAATTACAAGAAAAAAGCTCTGTTTGCTGGGGGGACGTTTACGTGGGCACAATTTCTCCCACTTCTGTGTCTGCCTGACTGCGGAAGGTGGATGGTTACCAAGGACAGTGTCAATGATGAACGTGGTGTTACTCACCCATTCTTGAGTATTTCCAGGCAGGCAGTGATGACGTCGCGTGGTGGGAGCAGGTCTAGTCTGTTACCACCGAGTGACTCCTGGCTGGGGCGATGGAGCCTCCAGGGGAGAGCTCTGGGGCTGTGTCTCAGGAAGGGAAAAGCAGCCAAGGGTACAGTCACTGCCTTTCTAGAACACGTCCCAGGCGCAGGCTAAGCATTTCCATGAGAGTCACAGACAGCTGTGGAGACATCCTGCCCGCTCCCCACTGTTGGAGGCACTGCTATATGGTCATGAACAAGGCCAACCAAGTTTTGGCTCCCGTGGGGTTCCTGATCTAAGACAGATTTATTTTAAAAATTGCACAAAGATATGGTTACAAAGCTTGGCACTGTGCTGGGGTGGCAGAACCACTCCAGGCACGAGGAACAGCTCTCGGCCTGCTGTGCAGCTTTACCTTGGAGAATTCTGTCACCTCAGCAGTGCAGCCTTGAGCAAGTCCTCTGACCTCTCGGATCCACACCCTTTCACCGATAGAGTAAAAATTATAACCATAACTTCACCGTGTAAGGACTGTGCCCACATACTTTATCATCTAAAGAAGGACACTTTCGAGAATGATAAAAGAGCACTATTGATGACGGTGGATGGGGAGCAGGCATGAGCCAGGTCTACTGTGGACAGGGGGAAGCATGGTCCCCTAGTCACATGAGCACACAGTGTGTACACCTTCGCTTGTGAGATAGGAAGCAGTATCCTGATTTACAGATGAAGACATGGAGCCTCACCCAGAGAATTTACCGGCTAGTAGGTGAAGCCAGGATTTTTATATAACACCATGCTCTGACCAACTGAGCTAATCTAACAGTCTCTCTCTCTTTTTTTTTTTTTTAAGCAGCTAGCTGGTATGGGGATCTGAACCCTTGACCTTGGTGTTACAAGGTGGCGCCCTAACCAACTGAGCTAACCGGCCAGCCCAGGATTTTTATCCAGGTCTTTTTGATGCCAAAATCCAAGTGGAAAATTACTATGCTATCCTGAGATTAAGTTGAAATACCCGCCCTTCAGGGTTGTAATTGCCAAAATGTTCGAGTTGCCTGACCTGTAGGAGGCGCTCCCCAAAATGAGAGCTGTTTATTATCGTAATCGGTGAGGACTAAAACCAACACAATCCCTGCGTTAAGCAATACTGGAGTCAGGCCAAAGTCACTTAGATGTTTGCTCCAAGAAATACCTGATCTGGAAGATAAGATCAGGCATCAGCTCTCACTTCAAAACCCTGGGCTCACCATCTCCACGTTGTTATGTCAGAAAGCTTATTATGTCTCTGTCCCTCTCTCTGTTTCTCTGTCTCTCTCTCTCTGCCTCACACACACACATGCACACACACACACACACACACGCACACACACGTGCACAAAAAGTTTTCCTGTTTTGCAAAACACTCTCTAAAATCACACAGCCAGGGCCCTAAAACCCCATAAATACCATTCCCTAATTTCCCTAATTTGAATTTCTGTTGACCATTATGTTCTCCTTTACTTCAGGGGGGTCTAATAAACCTAGTTTAGCTTGATCAACAGGTTTTTTGGGTGAAATGAAACCAATAGAATGAAGGGGTATGAAGGCGTTCAAAAATGCTTTTTGTTATTATTCTACAAAATGGAAATAGCCAAATGTTAGAGACGTAATAATGGCCCCCAAAAGATGTCCATGTCCAAATCCCTGCAATCCGTGGATACATTACCTTACATGGCACAAGGGACTTTGCAGATTTGATGAAGTTAAGGATCTTGAGATGGGAAGATTAACTTGGATTTTCCCAATGTCATCACAGGGGTCCTTATAGGAGGGGCAGGAGGATCAGAGTCAGAGAAGGGAGTGGTGATGGCAGCAGAGGTTGGAGTGATGGCTTTATAGATGGAGGGAAAGACCATGGGCCTGAGAATGCAGGCAGCCTGGAAAGCTGGAAATGACAAGGAAATGGATTTTCCCCTAAAGCTTCTGGAAGGAACATAGTCCTGCCGGCCCATTTTAGACTTCTGCCTTCCAGAACAGTAAGATAATAAATCTCTGTTGTTTTAAGTCACTGTGTTTGTGGTTATTTGTTACAGCAGTAATAGAAAAAGAATGCAGTCAAGAGAGAGAAACTATCTGATAGATTACCTGGGTTCACATCCCTCTCCTGCCACTCTCAGGCTGGGTGACCTCTGTTGGGTTACTGAAGTAACTCCCTGAGCTTTGTTCTTTCCATTTGTGAAATGAAGATGATGTAAGTAACTGCCTTGCAAAGTTCCTGTGGTGGCACAAGGAGAGCTGAAGCATGGAGAGCTCAGCGCAGTGCCTGGCACGTGTAGGTGCCCATGATTTCTGTGCATGGATGAGAAATGCAGGGGCTGGGAGGAGTTCTTGCTCATCTTCTCAGGAACAAAAGAGGATAAGCAGGCTCACTTCAGGTCCACAGCGGCCCCACATCACTGGCAACACACCTCCTCCTTCTAGCATTTCATTTCTTCACTCACACAACTGGTTGTACACCCTGCAAAAACGATTTCCACAGATACATGCACCTGCAGCTAAGTAGCTATAGGGACAGTATACATGCTTTGAATGAGCATGAAGCAAGGTGCAGAAAGACACATGCCAGAAAACTGGGAGCAGTCCACTTGGCCTCTTCTCTCTCCCCTGCCTCGTCCTCCACCTGCATGGCTCTCTGGATTGCATAGAACATTCTGGAGAAGGAGAAAGGCAAGGATGATGTTCCAGACAGCAGCAAACACAACAGGAAAGCTCATGGGGTGGTGAGGAGGGTGTGGACATTGCAAGGGGCTTAAAACCCAAGTTCCAAAGACCAAACAGAAAGCAAAGGAGATTCTCTATGGTAGGACCTCTGGATGTGAAAATTCTCAGGTAAGGTGGATTACATTTCTCTGTCTCTCTCTGTCTCTCTCTCTCTCATTCACACACACACACACACACACACACACACATTCAGAGACCTTTCTGTAGATAAGATTTCTAAAGCTAGAACCTGGGAAAAGGGTCTTCAGAAAGCCATGAAAGCCATGTGGGCAAAACCTGTGTTCCTTTCTCTCCTGAGAAGGGACTAACGAGCATTTTTATCAGGTCTTCTCTGGGAAGGTCTGGCAGCTTCTGAGCCTCTGATCTGGGGGGTCTTGAGGAGGCAGAAGCCCTATTGGCGGACCTTCCTCTCTCTTTTAGGCTTCGGACATGGCCTCTCACCCTTCTTGGGCGTCTGCACTTCTTTCTGAAATGTGGATCATTGACCTTCCCAATCATCTAAGATGCAGATGCTGCAGCATCGGGGTGGACATGACTGAGGGGTGTGCACTCAGCTGTAAGCTGGGGAAGGAAGGAGGGGGCTCTTTCAGATGGGCTCCCGCAGCTTCCAGGTGCCCCACCCTCCCAAGGAAAGGGTCAGGACCACCCAGCAAGTTGGAGAAAATGTGCAAGCCTCCCCACTGCTGACACCCCAGGCTGGGCACAGCCGCTTTTGAAATGCTGGCACCCCAGGCTGGGTTTTTGCTCCCTAATTGCACTGTGAACCCTAACCCAGACCTCTGCCTTGGGGACCTGGGGCCTGCAGGGAGGGAGGAAATACTGTGTGTTGTTTCAGTGTTGTCTAACACTTTTGATATAATCAAAATAAAAGTAAGGATTATTATTATTATTTTTTTTTTTAAAGATGACCAGTAAGTGGATCTTAACCCTTGACTTGGTGTTGTCCGCACCACGCTCTCCCAAGTGAGCTAACTGGCCATCCCTATATAGGGATCCGAACCCGTGGCCTTGGTGTTATCAGCACCACACTCTCCCAAGTGAGCCACAGGTCGGCCCCATAAGGATTATTTTTAACATTATTCTGAAAACAAGATATTTCTGAAAACAGCTAAATAATACAGTCCTACTTCAAAGATAAACAAAAAACTTAACAGACTAGGGAGTGAACACCTACATATACGTATAGATTTAGTATGTGATAAAAGCTGTCATTTTCCTTTTAGTGAAAGAAGAAATAGTTATCTAATAAAGCACATGAAGTCCCATTTGGAAAAATAAAAATAAATTAATAGATGTAAAACAAGGGAAAAAAACGGATTTGAGCCTCAAGCACATCGTCAGCTGGGCCAGCTCCCCAGGAGGGGGACTGAGAACGCCCACCCCCTGTGGGAATTACAATGGGCGGCACCAGCCCAGGAAAGAGTTGACATTCTGTCTGGGCCTCAGAAAAGGTTCTTCTTCTTCCTGCTGGGAATTAACACATTCACCCTAATTAGCTGTCTTCCAAAACTCTAGAATGGTGGTTCTCAAATGTTAATGTGCGCTCGAGTCACCTGCAGAGATGGTTAAACTAAGATTGCTAGGCTCAGCCTCCAGAGTTTTTGATTCACTAGGTCAGGGTGGGGCTCAGGAATTTGGTGATACTGATGCTGTTGGTGTGGGGAGCACATTTTGAGAACCACTGGTCTAGAATTTAGAATCTGCAAAACTCAGCATGGCACCTGACATAGTCATCATGAATTGAACCAGCACTGGGTGCTCAATTATTTGTGTATAAAATCGTCTACTGGCAATTCCTAAATGCCTGTCATGTGCTAGGGTCTTTGCCTAGCACTAGGGAACCTGTTGCAGAACTCCTGGAGGGAAAGTGGTAAGAAGGTCTCTGTTCCTGGGGACCTCAGAGTCCCATGGTGAGAGTTGACAGCAAGGGAGCCTGCCCGTGAGCCCAGCTGAGACAGTGGGGTCTCGACCCTGGCCAAGTGCAGCAAGGTGCAGAAGGCAAAGATGGCAGGTGCTGGGGAAATGGACAGAAAGATGAGCATTGTAAAGAGCAACTTGTGTTGGAACTTGCATTCCCATCCGTATCAGTTATCTATTGCTGCATAACAAATTACCCAAAACGTAGTGTCTTGAAACTAATCATGTATTGTCTCACAGTCTCTATGGATCACAAGTCCAGGAGCAGCTTAGCTGGTTGGCTCGAGGTTCCGTGTGAGGTTGTAGTTATTTAATTAATTAATGTGTTTATTTATCTTCATTTTGGGGGGCAGTTGACTGGTTCAGGGATCCGAACACATGATGGTTGTACTTATTCCATTGGCTGGGGCTAGGGAGTAGGAAGTTCCTACAGCACCTGCAGTCCCGGCTGGGGCTGGAGGGTCTGCTCTGAAGACGGCCCCCTCACGTGACCAACACATTGATGCTGCTGTTTGCAGGAGGCCCCAGTTTCTCACCACCTGGACTTAACCACTGGAGTGTTCTGGGGCAGCTGGCTTCTTCCAAAGCGAGGGATTCAAGAGACAGCAATATCTTTTTCGTCCTAGCATCTGGTGTCACACTCTGTCATTTCTGTAGTATCCTATTGGTTGCACAGGTTAGCCCCATTCAGTGTGGAGGAGGATCCACACAAGGGTATAAGTGCCCAGAGACAGAGCCATTGGGGCATCTGGAAAACTGGCTGCTGTAGACTGTCCCTGGTCCGCCATGATCCCTGTCCCTCCCTTACGCAACGTACACTCACCCCCACAATGCCTCATCTCATCAGCTTGAAGTGCAGGTGTAGAGGACACAGAACCACTAGGAAGGGTATAAATATAAATACATATATAATATTTTGTACACAATTGTGGGAGCTCGTTAAACATTCCCTTCAAGGCTGTGACTACACATCCGATGCTGGAAGTTAAACTCTGGAAGCCAGGCAGTAAGGAAAGAAAGGTGGATGTTAAGTGGGGGAGACTACAGACAAGCTGGAAGCCAGAATCATGAGGTGGAACCCACAAAATGCAATGGACCCACATCTGTTCTCGAGGCCTTCCGCTGTGATGGCACGGTGTCCTCCAGGAGAGATGGCAGCCCTTTTTGAGGAGCTGAACACACACCTGGCCCAGGAATGAGAAAAGGTAAGGAAGATCTGCAGAAGCAGGGGCATGCTAGGTGCTGAGCCAGGAGATAGGCTGCGACAACATGCTGAGCTACAGAAGCACCTGGTGACTGGGGCCCGACCTTGGCCTGACCTTCAAAGCAGGAAAACAGTATGGCTGCTGCTTCACTTCCACTCTCCAAGTCTGGAGCCAGGGTCTCTCCTGGGGCTCCCACTAACCATAAAAATGCAGAGAAGGGATCTGTGGGACCACGGTTTAGTCTACTTCAGATTTACATATTACAAAGCCACCACAAACATATTTCTCCACTTACTAAGTCTAATGTGCCCGTGATAAAGTTTTATACTTTCCTTTGTAAAAAATTTACACGTCTTCTGCTAGATTCAGTCCAAGTACCTTACAGTTTTTGTTGCTTTTGTATACAGTATCTTTATTTTAATTACAGTTTCTAATTCTTCATTTCTGGCTATAAGAACTCTTTTGACTTTTTTTTTTCCTATTGCACTTACACCCAGCAATCCTGATGAACTTTCTTATTGGTTCTGTACATTCACTTGAAATTTCTGCCTAT
>NW_007726623.1:0-1546 GCF_000696425.1 Galeopterus variegatus | reverse complement strand
TGTAAATTGTGCTATGAGTGATAAAGTCATGGCCATTATGTAAAATATAAATATGTTTTTTGAATTAGAGACTTATGCTGAAGTATTTATTGGTGAAAGGATATGATATGTAGGATTTCCTTTAAAATATTTAAGACAAAAAGTTGTGAGATAGATGAAATAATTTTGATAATTATTGAAGCTGGGTGTTGGATTCTTGAAAGTTTATTATATTTTTCTCTCTTTCTTTATGTGTGTTTAAAATTTTCCATAACAAAATAAAGAGAATGATGTTTATGGCAAGGTATTTGTTAAGAGGTTTTATTGTTATTATTATTTTAATCACGAAAGGGCCTGGAATTTCATCAAGTATATTTTCTGTATTTTTTGTGGGTTTTTTTTCGTTTAACTTATTAATGCAGTTAATCACATTAATAGATTTTCTAGAGTTTTCTAATGTTAAATCATTGTGCATTTCCAGGATAAACTCAAATGTATTCTTATTTTTAAATAAATTCAGACTTAGAAAATTTGCAAGAATAGGGGTCCCACAGTGTTTTGTTCCGAGTTTTGCCGATTGTCCTAATAAATAAATGTTCTTTGCATCAAAAGGATCTGACCCAGGATCGTGCTTTATACTTGGTTTTCGTCTCTCTTCAGTCTCCTTCAATTTGTAGCAGTTTCTCAGTCTTTCCCTGACTTTCATGACCTTGACATTTTTGAAGATTACAGGACAGTTATTTTGTAGAATAACCCTCGATTTGTGTCCATCCGATGTTTCCTCAGGGTCAGACCCAGGCTGCATGTTTTGCCTGGAATGTCATAGAGCACAGGCTGTGTTCCTCTTGTCTCTCATCGGGTGGCACGTGATTTTGACATGTCCTGTGACATGTGATGTCAATGCTGATGTCTTGATTAAGATGGTGTTTGCCAACTTTCTCCACAGTAGAGTTACTTTTTCTTCTTTTGTAGTTAGTAAGTATTTCAGGGGGAGATACTTAACTTTCCAGTCTAATTCCACTTGCGTCTACTAATTTTAGTGTCCATTGATGTTTCTTGTCTGAATTATTACTATGGTGATGGGCAAATAGTGATGTTCTAATTCCATCGTTCCCTCTCTATTTGTTAGTTTGCATTATAGAGTAAGGAAGTGCTTTCTCTCTTTCTCATTGATTTATTCATTTTTGAAATTCATATCAGTGTGGACTCCAGGATTCCCATTTTACTAGATGGGTTTTATTTATTTATTTTTAAAATATTTTGGGAGCTGGCTGGTACAGAGATCTAGACTTTTCAATGAGTTTTTTTTTAATTTAATTTAATATTATCAATATACAATGTGGTTGATTTTTGTGTCCCTTTACCAAATCCTCCCTCCCCCATCCCTGTCTCCCCTCCCTCCCATCAACTTCATATCTCCTCGCTTGTCTTAACAACTTCAAGGAATTGTGATTGTTGTGTCTTCTTCCCCCCCGTTTGTTTGTGTATTTATTTACTTATTTTTAGCCCCCCCAAATAAGTGAGAACATGTGGTATTTCTCTTTCTGTGCCTGACTTGTTTCACTTA
>NW_007726622.1:1016639-1019897 GCF_000696425.1 Galeopterus variegatus | reverse complement strand
AATCAACCACATTGTATATCGACAAAATAAAAATTTAAAGGAAAATAAATAAATAAATAAATTTCTTTTTCAATTAAGGATTTAAAAAAGGAAGGGAAAACCAATCTGAAAGGATTTTATAGGACTGGCTCATTAGCTCAGTTGGTTAGAGCACAGCCATGTAACACCAAGGACAAGGGTTTAGATCCCTGTATCAGCCAGCCTGGCCAAAAAAAAAAATTTAGTCAAAAGGGTTTTGTGTTTGCTTAAGAGACAGTGGAAGAGGGAGCAGAGGCCCCGCCTCTGTTTCACCACCCATGTTATGCTGGGAGGACAATGGCCAGTGGGAAGCATCCAGATGTTGCCGGTGTAGGACTCCCAAGGTCCTGTCCCTCCACTGCGTGGTCTTTGCATCAGGTTGTATGTATGTATGTATATATGTGCACAACTTCTACAGCAGCTGATGCCCACCCTGCTTGAAACCATCCAGTCCCACAGGGCTACTTCAAAGCCCTTACCTCAGGCACGTGCGGATGGTATTCAGGGACCTCCCAAAGGCACAGAGGTGCAGCAAGCTCATTAAAAGGCAAGCATTTGTTGGTGTGAGTGGAGGATGGGATCAGAAAGGGACCTACGCTGTGTGCCACACACACTTTGCATAAATTATCTAATTTACTTAGAGCCTCAAAAACAGCTCTTTCAGATGTGTATTATTGTCTTCCCAGAGATTACTATTTTGCCTCTGGCCTCTCATCTGGTTAACTGCAGAGTCAGAGCTG
Organism: Galeopterus variegatus; assembly: GCF_000696425.1. Classification (NCBI taxonomy): domain Eukaryota; kingdom Metazoa; phylum Chordata; class Mammalia; order Dermoptera; family Cynocephalidae; genus Galeopterus; species Galeopterus variegatus. The sequence continues at coordinate 1,019,139 of NW_007726622.1, read as the reverse complement.
CCATAGACAAAAAAAAGCAGTATCTCTTGAAGAGGGCAGAGGAGATCCCTCACTCCCCCACCTCCTCTCTCTAAGACCCCCAAGACTATAGTTAAAACTTGCCCATTTTTTCTCCATCCTCCCAAACCCCTGCCCTCTACCCTTGATCCTGAGAAGACTCCTGACACCCAAGCCCATCTGGCTTGCAGGCCTGAGTCTTCACGGTTGGATTGCATAACTCTGCCCAGGCAAGGCTGCTGGCCCTTCAGCAGCCATATTCACCTGCAGCCACTAAGCTGCCAATGTCAGCTTGCAATTTACCTGGGCCAGGAGTAAAATGGGAAAGGTGAGGCAAGGGTGTTTCCACATTTACCTCAACAGTGTGAAAGCAAGCATCAATAGGACAAAGAGACGGGAACTAACATTTGTGGAACGTATGCTCTGTGCATTGTATGGGCTGTTTTGCATATATTTTCTCATTTAATCTTCCCAACAAGCCTACAAAGTATTAGTAGCACCATTTTAGATGTGGAAAGGGAGGGCAAGTGACTTCCCTGAATTTACGAGTTGTTTTTCTTATGAAAAGAGATTGAAAGAGTCAGGCTCCAGGATCCTGAACACATGACTCTGAGCCTCCTATAGCCACCCCCAGGAAGTTCTCCAAGGTCATAGATGCCCCAGGATAATGATGATAGTAATAATACAACAACATAACAACAAATATTTATTGAATACTAGACATGTACTGTGCACTTTGTATATATTATGTCATGTTAATACATGTAACAAACGTGAGATAAGTATATAACAAACGTGAGATATATATTATGTCATGTTAATACATGTAACAAACGTGAGATAACAATGACCCTCATTTCACAGTCAAAAACACTGGAGGCTTATTGAGGTTATGAGATATGCCCAAATTGGACTCTATAAGACGATAGACATGGGATTTCAACCCAGGTAATCTGACTCCATAACCCAAATATGTGACCACTGGATTAGTTAGGATTAGATTCTATGTTTCAGAAAAGCCCAATATAACAGTGACTTAAACAGGACAGAAGTTTATTTATGAGATAAAAGAATGCCTGAAGCTGATGATCAAAGGCTACATGGCATTGCCTCAATCCTGTGGATCCAGTTTATCACTCTGCCATGCCTAATGTATGTCCCTCATCCTCTTTTTCAAAGGTGGCTGCTAGAGTTCCAGCCATCACATCTGCATTAGCAAGATAGAGGAAAAAAAAAAAGTAGAGAAAAAGGCAGGTGATCAAACATCATCTGTCTTTTTAGGATGTTTCCTAAAAACCACCAGTGCTAGGCATAGAAAAACTTTATTCCAGCTGGTCCTTTGGCCACATTCTTATCTTGGTGATCTGGGTTAGACCAAGTATGAACCCAATGCAGACAGCCTTAATGCTGAGATTAAGACAAAACAGGCCAGTGGTCACCCTGTCCCCTTTCCATGAGGCCTGTCTTGCCACAGCTGGTACATGGAAAAATACAGAAGTCTCTGGAAGGGATGGAAACAGAGAGAGGAAATGCCCCTAACTCAGGGGCCCAGAAAACATCCCTTTGTCTTCTCCTAATGTTTAAATATGTACTTTAGCAAAGATGGCATGGCTTTTGGACTTGAACCAGGGTTGATAGACTCCAAATCCCATGTTCTCTCTGGTGCACTGCACCGCCTCTTCTATTTTTTTAATTAACATTATCCTCCCAGTTGTTCTTTAAATAAGTACATGGGGCCCATGACGTTAAGTGACACAGATGTTTCTAAAACTAAGGGATTGCTCCAAGGGCCCCTGCCACTGAGCCAGGAGCCACCCTGCACTGCAATGAGAGCTAATGTTCTAAGTCACTCAGTGATGGACAGACAAGGAGGACATCATGATTGGGCCTCTCCTGGGTGATGAGAAGAGGAAGGCTCCTCGCAGGGGTCCTTCTCGTTTGCTGATGTCTGTCTTTTCCTATTAACTATGTCTTGCCTGGTGAAGGCACAACAGCCCACGAGATGGTGGCAACTTCTTTTTACTCTATAAGGGACTTGCTTCCTCCTACCCCAAGGCCTTCTCCTGGCAGAGACACCAACACAGGATGTTTTGATCCCATTGCTTGGTCCTATGGACATTTGTCCCGCAAATTAATTTGAACCCACTCTCAATAAAGATGCTCTCCAGGGTCTGCCTCTCCTCTCCCTCTGTCTGTCACTCTACTACACTCACTCCACATCATAGCCACTGTAGAAAATTTCCGATGGCCGAAGAGTAAATGCTAAGACTGTTCTGTAGCAGAAAAAAAGAAACTGATCAATGAATCGATTCTTCCTGTAATATTTATGCAAATTTGAATTGATTCAGATAGAATAATTTCAGTAAAATGAAAATGGACAAAATTAGGAATATTCTAATGATGACATGTATAGAACATTGATTATAGAAGGAAAAGGCATACCACAGTCCCTTTAGTGGAGGCAAAACTTGTCCCACCACTTAGCTCTAAAATAATGTTCTCA
>NW_007726622.1:1015054-1015883 GCF_000696425.1 Galeopterus variegatus | reverse complement strand
CTCCCCAGAGAAAAGCCCATACAGAAATCCAATTACATGTTTTCATTCAATTTCTGGAGATTCACAAATTCCAGAAGCCCATCCATGGATCCCAGGTTAAGAATCCCAGTCAAGGTTATGGGCTTGAATGGGACGCTTGCCTCAAACCCTTTCCAAGTGAAGAGAAAATAGACAAAGGAGTGAGTGGGGACTTCTAAGGACTGATGGGGACACACATTGGCAGGGACCCCTGAGATGTGGCTGGGTTGAAATGGGGCACTACTGTATGTCTTCAAGCCTCCCCAAATGCTCAGAATTAGAAATTTATAAACTCAATGTTTCTTCCTTTCTTCTCTCCCTTCCCCACTTTTTAGATTAAAGACCCATTTTAATATCTAAAACTAAGGGGGGGTGACAAAGTGAATTTTGCCTTGACGTAGATCTAGACAGCAAGGGCCTTGACAGACCAAGCAAGTGAGACTAGAAGTACTGAGCTGGGGGCAGCATGACAAAAGCCTAGAATCAAGCATTCTAATCCTTGCTCTTCCTGAGTTCATGAACCCATAGTGCAGAGGAATGAGGAAGGGCTGGACTGCAGACAGAAATGCATTTGGTTGTCACTTTGTTACTATGTCACTTACTACCTGTATGGCTTGGGCAAGTCATTACATCTAAGTTGTGTGTTCAGTGTCTGGCACACTGTAGATTCCAAATAAACAAGGGTTCCTTTAGAGAATTCAGATGTTTAGGGCACAAATACCTCAGCACCCCAGGGCAATAGGAGGCAGAAAAAAATGCCCATTCTTGGGGTCCTCAAGGTGTGCTCTGAGATTCATTCAGGATGCGGGGG
>NW_007726622.1:1008806-1014347 GCF_000696425.1 Galeopterus variegatus | reverse complement strand
GGGGGCCACAGCGGAAACCTCAGACTTGCTCATACAGACCTAGAACTCAGCAGCACAGCTGAGAGCCATTCTCTAAGGAGAGATTGAAGGCTGAAATGGAGGCCATGCGTTTGTGGAAAAGGGTGAAAGGAAAGATTTTTAAATAGTGGTCAAAGACGGAATGAAGAGCACCAAAGACAAGGCATAGTGCTTGGGAAAGGGGTTGGGGGGTGCGTTTTGCTGCAGTTGACATTTTGACCAGAGAACAATTTCTGAATCCCATCTCCACTGCCAGGAGTCAAACCAAGTCCTGCCTAGGAGTGCTAGAGACCTCTCCAACTTGCCTTTCCCTATGCCTGGTCTCACCATCTAGAAGCAGCGCTGGCTGCACCCACATACCCAGCAAGGACAGTAACTGCCACCCAAAGTGAAATAGATCAGCCTAGACTTTTCCCCATATGAGATTATTTCCAGAAAGGAAATCTGCCAAGAGACAAGAGCTTCTGACAGTGGGGAGGAGGAGTGGTGTATTGGGACCATGTGGGGAAAGTCGATTTCTGGCATTGCCCATGTCCAAAGGTAGCAGAAGAATTAAATGCATGAGAAAGGGGCATCTTCCTTCACAGCCCCCACCTCCAGGCATTTATTTGGTGATAGCATGTCTGTGTCCTCTGGAACCCAACGGTACTGCACTGGTCCCTCTGGTCTCCCTGTGAGGACCCATACAGAGACAAGCCTCTCCCCAGCCTCAGCCCAGCTCCTTCGGACACGCCTTCTCCCCACACGTCAAATTAGACTGAGCGTCCAACCCCGAAAGCAAGGAATCCCAGAGCCCCTTCACCCTGGGCTCTGCCTCCTCCCTCCCCCATCTCAGCCTTGCCCTCTCCTTGGAAAAGCTCAAGACAGGCTCATTTCCCCCAAGGTTGTCACAGACCAATTTCTAAACTGCATGAAAACAAAAAACAAACAGAAAACTACATCCACCAAAGCTCAAGTCTCAAGAACAGCTTGGCAGCCCTGAGCAACGCGCTAACAATTTCATGCTGTTTCAAGAGTTTCTAATGAAGCAACATGTACCAACAACCAGATGGGCCGTGATAGCAGAAGAGAACATCAGCTTCTAGGGACAGAGATTTATAAAACAGGAAAACACTCATCAAGAAAGGTAGCTTCCAAGCGTGCTGGGTCTGGGATTGGAAGGGAAGCTGTCTCCCTCAGCCTGGAGAGGGTCAGCCCAGTCACTCAACCACTCATTCAGTAATGCCACAGCTATTTTGGTCAGTGTCTTCTTTGTGACAGTCGCTGTGCTGGGTACTTGGGATAGCACATAGATGATCAAAGCCTGTGCAGGACAAAGGCAAGGGAACAAATATCATTACAGCACAACATGCTATGCTCTGAAACTGAGGAGAGAAGCCCAGGAGAAGAGGTCTGACTCAGGCTGCTTCTTAGTAAAGATTTGATTCCACTTATTTTGATATATACAAGTATTTATGGAAGCAGAAGGGAAAAGGTCAGATATAGTTCCATCCAATAGGGAAAACAGTAGTCATCAAATAAGTGAGTGAAAGCATGCTGACTGTGCCTGCAGCAGGTGACTCTGGAGCATTTACTTGGTACCCACTGCATGTAGGGTGCCGGAGACAGGGCTCAGCATAGATGTTCACCAGCCAAAAGCCTCACAGCCTTCGAAAGAAGCCAGGCCCACCTCTAGTTTATGGGTCTGTGGCTTGTGAATGGACCTCGGTTTTTTAGTTGGATGAGGTCATCTCCAGGTCCCTGTGCTTGGGGCCCCGCCCAACGCTGAGAAGAACACAGTGACCAACAGAGGCCAGGGCCCTGGGCTCTGAGCTGCCCTGTGGAGTGGGTTGAGGGCTAACCCAGGACAGAAGGACGTCCATCATGCTACTTTAAACTTACAGCCTATCAGTTTACCTTACCACCTGCTTGCAGTGTCCAGCAACTAACATCTCTGTAAGTCCTGAAATTATCATGAAATAACAGTCATATAGTATTTGAGGTTTAAACTTGTTAATTTGATCAGTGTAAACATGTAAGTTATAACATGACTTTTGTAATTCTCTATTTTGGCATTTCTTCTACACCCCAACCCCCCAACCTCCCCACCCCCCTTTTTTTAGTATACTTGGAAACTAAAAAAAGAAAAAAATGGAGCTGGCCTGAGAGGTCATTCCAGGTCAGCAGTCCTTCTTTGCCTCAGGGAATCCCTGCTCCCTGGCAAAAGTCCATTAGCTCAGGCTTAATGCTGTCCTAAAGCCAGTGGCCTTCTTTATTAGGGTTGTGTTTGTCACCTGTTAACTTGTTTATTGCACCAGTACTAGGGTGGGGAGGAGAGGATGGGCGTGAAGGTCATAAGTAGGTGGGAATTGCACACCTCAGGCCCGAGCCTCTCCTTGGTCATTATGTTCCCAGAATGACCTCTGGGGCTGGGGGCTGGGGTACAAAGCCTTCCTTGAGCTAACACATGACAAGCCAGCACAAAAGAACTGCAAACAGGCCCCTAATTAATGGGTTTGCTTAGAGCTGTTTCCCTGTTTAGGGACTTCATCCCAATAATTGTGGGCTCCATAATCATTAATCAGTCACCACTACTTTTCTGGGTGCTGACCACAAGCCCGGCCCTTTAACAGCCACCGTGAGGAGAGCAGAGAACAGGAACTCAGATGTGCCAGATGTTTCATCTGTGTGAGCTCAGGAATCCTCACAATGATCCCCGGGGAAAGGTGCTATTATCCTCTTTGTCCAGATGAGGAAACTGAGTCTCAGAGAAATTACCTAGCTCAGGGTCATCAGATTGTAAGCGAGAGAGTCAGAATTTGAACTCAGGTCTGGCTGACTCACAGCTGGGGTTCTTACCCTCTGGGAGGTACTAAGACAGAAGATCTCAGAGCTGGACTGTGCCAGGCACACACTCTGGACCACAGGAGCCCAGAGAGAGCAGGGGACATGGGCCTGAGGTCCCAAGAGAAGACTTCCCAAAGGAGAGGCAGCATGTGCTGTGCTCCGGAGGGTGGGGAGATCTGTACGCGTTTCGTAAATTGCACTCAGGCACTTTCCCCAACCACTAAGCCCGGGGTTGGAAAGGACTGCGGAATTTGTGCCTCACTTGAGGCCAATAAACATTTAGTTAAATGTCCAAGGAGGACGTGTAGACACACACACGCACGCACACACACATACAGACCCACCTCCGCAGCTCCAAATGGTGCCTGGAATGGGCACAATAAAAGAGGACCTCAGCGGCCAGCGAGGAATTGGCACCGGGCGCCAGTGGGGATTAGGGCAAGAGCCAAACCAAGAGGAGGAGATGAGGAGCCGGTGAGTCCTGTGACCACCCTGGACCCAGAAGGCTGGCAGCTCCCAGGGAATGTCTCATCCAAGTGCCCAATTTAGACCTTGTCCCAGAACATAAGAAATACCAGGGGAGAGGAGAGGGGTCAGGAAATGATGAAGGGCAGGTACTGACCAACAGCTGGGCTCTTTCTCCTTTACCAGTCTGCTCGGCCATGCCCCCACCTCTGAGTTCTCCCTCCTACCTCCTAAGCACATGCTAGTCAGGCGAGCAAACCCCCATCTCCACGGGATGAAATGCACATCCCAATCCCACACAGATTCATCGTGATTATCTCCTGCTGCTGGCTCTGTCCACTCTCAGGGTAGAGACGCAGGACCCTCAGGCCAAGCCTGTGCCTGATGAGAGGTGGACAGATGACAGCCAGCCAAGATCTGGCCAGCGAGGCCCACACCAGCCCATCCCCTAACTGGGCCATTTGTACCAGCATGGAGAATCCATGGGGTGAGCTGCTCTTCCCTGGAGCTGGGATAAGAATGTGAGCCTGGCCACAGAGGTCACCCAAGCCCATCTTCCATGGCTCCCAGGACCCAACACACTGTCTGTATGACAGCCCACAACACACATGACTTTGCCAACAGCCTGTATTTCTGGATTAGACTCCAGAGTGAGCTGCTGACTTGGAGGGACAGGCCAACTCTTTCTCCAGTGGCCAGGCCTCTCAATCTCCAAGGAAAGAGCACTCTCATTTGGAGAATAGGCTTGGAGCTAATGGCCAGGCCCTGGCCCAGATGTGATAGTCTGCAAAGTCCCAGGTCCAGCTTTATCCATCAGTCAGTCAGTTCAGTTCTTCTGGAGACCTGCCTCTGGCCATGGACTAGGGGTCCCAGCAAGGTCTGGATGAGGACCAACCCCATGGACTAGGGGTCCCTGCAGGTGAGAGCTGAGAACGCCTGCCCCTCCTGAAGCTTCCCTCCCTTCACCTGGCTCTCTCCGAATCTTCCACAGAGTCTCTGACTGTTCCTGCCCTCAACTAAGTGGCCAGAGAGGCAGAAGCCCATTTATCATTTTAATTAGCCACAGTTACTGACATTTCTCTTGAGTGTCTTCCCCCACGCCACATCTAGGGTGACTGTGGAAGAAGAAGGTGTTCTGGAAAGACCAGCACTCCACACTGCAGCCCATTGGGAAGGAGGCAAGAGAGGACAGGAAACAGAAGTAGACAGCAGATCCTGGATTTCCCGAGGCCTGAGTCCCAGAAGAAACACAAAACCAAGCCTGTAACTTTCATTTAATCTGCCTGATTTATGATTCTGGGAAGGTGGTGGTGTCAGGAGGGAAGTGGCGAGGACTTTCAACAGGAGGATTCTAAGTGCCAGTCCTCCTAGGAGGCCTGCCAGCTCTCCGAGCCTCACCAGCCTGCAGGGTCTGCCCAGCAGAAGAGCCTCCCCAAGGGGCACTCCCCTCTAGAGCATCCAGACAGAATGCACCATGGCTCAGAACCTGGCCCCACTGCTCTCAGCCTTCACATGTCTCCAGGGCTTTTCTTGAGGCTAATTGGTTGCGAAATCCTGCTTCAGGGGACAGAACAGCATCAGCTTAGGCTTTAGGGGGAAAGGGTGGAGGGATGAACCCAGGGTACCCTTCCTGATTATCCTGCATCATGTTTCACATCCCCAGCTAAGTAACCAGCAGTCTCTCAATCTCTCTCTCTCTCTCTCTCCATCTCTCGTCTTGCACATCTCTCTAGCTGTATCTCTGTGTCTCTTGCTGGCAGCTGGCTCTCTCCCCTCTTCTGTCTCCCTTACCCCTACCCTCAAGCCCCCACACCATGAAGCCAGCAGGGATGGGCTGTTGCGAGCTGAATGGAATGGGACCCTGCACTTTTGACTCTGAACCCGTGCCAGTGGAACAGCCTCTGCTAAAAACCAGACATGCCAGGCTCAGACACTGAACAGCCTCTTCAGGGGAATGCCGTGACTGTGCCTTGTGAACCATGCTTTCCTTCCCACCACCCTCCTTTCCCTGCATATCTCTGAGTCACCACTGGCTCAACTTTGTCATAGGCTTTAGGGGGAAAGGGTGGAGGGATGAACCCAGGGTACCCTTCCTGATTATCCTGCATTGCACTTCACATCCCCAGCTAAGTAACCAGCAGTTTCTCAATCTCTCTCTCTCTCTCTCTCTCTCTCTCTCTCTCTCTCTCTCCATCTCTCGTCTTGCACATCTCTCTAGCTGTATCTCTGTGT
>NW_007726622.1:1006990-1008514 GCF_000696425.1 Galeopterus variegatus | reverse complement strand
GCTGGCTCTCTCCCATCTTCTGTCTCCCTTACCCCTACCCTCAAGCCCCCACACCATGAAGGCAGCAGGGATGGGCTGTTGCGAGCTGAATGGAATGGGACCCTGCACTTTTGACTCTGAACCCGCGCCAGTGGAACAGCCTCTGCTAAAAACCAGACACGCCAGGCTCAGACACTGAACAGCCTCTTCAGGGGAATGCCATGACTGTGCCTTGTGAACCATGCTTTCCTTCCCACCACCCTCCTTTCCCTGCATATCTCTGAGTCACCACTGGCTCAACTTTGTCACCTCCAGCCCATCAAGGCCTCTCAGCTCCCTTTCTCTTGGGCATACAAAGCCTAAGTTGGGCAAGCAACAGCAGGAGAAGAGTGTCCTTCTGAGGAGCTCCCAGGAACCACCTCAACACCAAGGACTGCAGGTGAGCCCAGCAGAAGGGAAGTTCAAGGACATCATCCATAGGCACAGAGTCTTCTACACGTACTCTCTCATGCCAGTGCTAAATGGGGGCTCTGAGCATCTCCTGTAGAACTCAGGATGGTGGACCTCCTGGGGACAGGGTTCCTACAAACACACATGGACCTCACCTCAGATGGCAAGAGCTAACTCAAGGCCTGGTGAAAGCCCTACTCACAGGGCAGATTTTCCAACACTGAGAATTTAGGGTTGCCTATAGGAGAGGGTTGTCAGAAAAAATACAGGATGCACAATTAAAATTGAATATTAGATAAACAACTAATAATTTTCTAGCACAAGTATGTCCCAAATATTTCATGGGTCATACATAAAAAATTATTCATTATTTATCTGAAATTTAAATGTAACTGGGTTCCCTGTGTTTTTATTTGCTAAATCCAGAAACTCTACTTTAGAACTATCTGACTCTACAGTCATGTTGGAAATGGTGAGAAAGTATCACAGGGTAAAAAGGATAAGAAATTGCAATCAGCTCACCTTTTTCTTATCCCTCAAGTCTCTCTTCACTTGACGCTGACTCACCTAAGTTCTCCACCTTGACCTCTCTTGCCTCCATCCCACCTGACCCTTTAGCTGCTTGAGTTCCGGTGGCCCAGGTGTAGACCAATGCTTTTGTCCATAAATTCAGCTGCACTGAGGTTGAATTTTTCAAAAGGAACTTTATTATAAAACCAAAGGAACATATAAATATTTGAATTCATAGAAAAAAAGTATAGAAAATATCACATATAAAGAGATCAAATATCAAAGCCCTGAGACCAGGTAAGTCTAGCCGTGGTCAAGTCATTCTTTTACTTCTTTCTGCTCTTCTTGGATCCATTGACTTTTAGTAAGGTTTTTAAGCTGGCTGTCTCTTCAGTGAAGCTGAACCAACACTCTGGAACAGGGACTCTAGCTGGCTGCGTATTAGAATCACCTAGCAATATTCTTGCTACCTCTCCCAGACCAATTAAATTGGAATTTCTGAAAGTAGGGCTCAGGTATCAGTATATTTAAAAGCTCCCCAGGTGACTCTAATATATAGCCAGTGTTGCGAACCCATGCACATTG
>NW_007726622.1:1004520-1006106 GCF_000696425.1 Galeopterus variegatus | reverse complement strand
GAGGTAGCAAGAATATTGCTACCAATTAAATTGGAATTTCTGAAAGTAGGGCTCAGGTATCAGGATATTTAAAAGCTCCCCAGGTGACTCTAATATATAGCCAGTGTTGCGAACCCATGCACATTGGAATCACCCAAAAACCTATTAAAAATAAAAAACTACTGATGCTTGTGCCCTACCCTCAGAAACTCTGATTTAATTGATAGAAGGTGTGACCTGGGCATTGGGATTTTTGAAAGCTCTCCAGGTGATTTCAATGTGCAGCAAAGTTTGAGAACCACGGCTTCTCATTCTTTAATAGACTTCAAATCTCCCAGGGATCTTGCTAAAATGCAGATGCTGACTCAGTAGTTCTGGAGAGGGGCCTGAGATTCTGTAGGTCTAACAAGTCTCAGGTGTTACCCATGCCGCTGGTCCTCAGACCATACTTTGATCAATGGGCTTCAAGCCTGGATGTATGTCAGAATTACCTGGGGAGCCTTAAAAATTACCTCGGCCTGGGTCCCACCCCAGAGATTCTGATGTAATTGGTATGAGGTAGGGCCTGGACATCAGGGTTGTAAAAGCTCCCCAGGTGATTCCCATGTGCAGCCAAACCTTGGCTGTAGACCAACATCAAGGCGTTATTTTACAAGCCGCCCTGTGACCCCCCGTGGGGAATACCCCTCTCCACAAGCCAGTTCTGACTCACCTCTGCTCCCCGCCCCAGCTGGCAGAAGATACTTTCCTCCCCTGCCTCAGAAGGCCATGCCCTCTAGTAAAAATTCCCTTTCTCCCACTTCAGGCTGAATAAAGCCCTAATTCCCAGCTCAGTTGCAGGAGAGAGATGATTGCCACAGCACCCTGAAACCACAACTGGTCGGAACCTGCCCACCCTGCCTGTCTCTGATTACCAGCTGTTCCCCTTGCTCCAGTGATGCCTCTGCCAGAGGAACCATGGGCCACAGAAAAGTACACATCACCCGACAGTCACACACAAAGAAGAGAAACTGCTTTGACAAGACGCTGTCAAATGTACTTAGCCAATTTCATTACTTAGCAGTTCCCAAGCCAGTGAACATACACCCTTTCTCCTCTCCTACCTCATCCTTTCAAAATGGAATTGTGGTGACACATGGGACAAGATGTGGAATTGAGGAAATTATTCCTCTATTTTTGCTGTAATTTCCGTGAAATTATTTCAGGCATCATTTTTTTTCCTAAGGGGTGACCATAAATATGTCATCTGCAGTGCATCTTCATCAGAAGCTTTCGTCGTCTGACAGGGCCTGTCTCTTTTGTTGGAAGTTGGATGTTGCTGGTAGAAATGTGAGTCCATATCTTGGGTGTATGGAGTTTGTGTAAAATATGAACTCTAATGTGTAGAATTTGCAGGTCACTGAAGTGTCACAGTCTACTGAAATGGGTCTGGAATCAATAAGGTACACATCAAACTTAATTGTATTTAATTTTCATTGCTACCTAGAGGAAAGCTTTGCACAGCCCTACACGCATGAAATTAAACATGAAAGCCCATCTGAAGTGTAGAAGCGATACTTAAAAATGACCTGTAAATAGGGTGAAACATGGCAGCCCAGCCCATCGCA
>NW_007726622.1:993937-1003637 GCF_000696425.1 Galeopterus variegatus | reverse complement strand
AGAAGCGATACTTAAAAATGACCTGTAAATAGGGTGAAACATGGCAGCCCAGCCCATCGCAATATTACTGTTCCTTTCTCTTTCCATAGTGCAGGCGACAGCCCTCATAGGAAAATCAGAAGAGACATGAGCACACTGCAGATCTGAAGGAGAACTAAGTGTTTTCAGTTACATACCAGCAGGGCTTCCCTCTGCACACCCCTGGAGTCTCTTCCAAGTGGAAAATCACACTCTGTCCTTCAGCCCGAGAGCAAAAAGGGAAGGTGAGTAAAACGAGGCCCTCGTGAACTTGGCCAGCACGCCCATCTGCAGCCCCCACCCCACCCCAGCTGAGTTCCTTGGCCAGTTAGATAGTGGGAGGGTCAGCTTTTGCAGCTGACATGGGGCGGGAGGCAGACGCCCACTCTGGGCACTTCCAGCCGACACTGACCTTTCAGTCATGGAAACATTCCCCAGACCGACACTAATCGGGGGCACATCTGGCGTTTGGACTGGGTCCAGATGGGGGTTTGTGTTAGTCGAGTCAGCACGATAACCCGCTGGGGAGGCAGGGGAGGGGGAGCGCACTGCTGCTGAGAGCAATCCCCATCTTTGGCTGTGTGAGAGAGACGTGGTCATGCTGTGGCCGGTGAGTCATAGTACAGAGACCACCAAATCCCTGTCAGCCCCCTCTCCCTACCCCCACCAATGGAGGACAAGACTGGGTCAACCCAGAGAGCCAAAGCAACTTCCCCAGAGTTCCACCACTGGTCAGTGGCAATCTAAAATCCCAGTGTCCCAACTCCCACTATACGACCCTTCCCACATTTCTACACTCCCTCAAAGTGTAGCATCTCAAGATAATATGGCCCCAGAGTTCCACCACTGGTCAGTGGCAATCTAAAATCCCAGTGTCCCAACTCCCACTATAGGACCCTTCCCACATTTCTACACTCCCTCAAAGTGTAGCATCTCAAGATAATATGGGCGCTAAGGTGGTGAAAAGAATCCACCTGTTTCTTCTCTTCTAACTTCCTGTGATTTGCAAATGTATAGGATGATTTTCCAAGGCAGTGACAAACCTCTTAGTCTTCTCCTTCCCCACGACCATCCACCCCCCTCCCCAGTTCTTCCAATGTAGCTTCTTTTTTGGATTTGGAAGAAGAAGCTGCCCTTCCTGGCTGGCTCCTGAACTTTTGTCAGAAATGAACACAATACCTTATCTCCCATCCCCAGGACAAGGGACTGCAATTAGGAACAAGACCGGGTGGTATGGAAGGTCTAGCCACACAGGTCAGGTAGGACAAATGATCTTGGCCAGCTCTCAGCTTCTGTCTTTACAAAGTCTGACACCTGTTGCAACCATGAACAGCACTGCTTAAGAGGTAATCAAGCAAACCAAAGCCAGGATCAAAGGGATTATGTCCCCACCCACCCACACAGAAGGCTGTCTCCAGCTGTTAGAAGGAAGTTCTTTCCAGGGTCTCTGGAGCATCCTCCCCACTCATGGGCACCATGTTTCAAGTGCCTACCCCAATGACCCTCTCCTTATAAACCTCCAGGTACAGATTATGGAAACCAGGAATTTCACCCACCCGCTCAACTCCCAAAGAGGTTAGTAGGATCTTCTAGCACAAATCATGGATAACTGCAGAGATTTTTTCATCCTTCTCCCTTGATTTGTTACAAACCCATAACAAAACAGGGAAATAACCCAATGGTCAACAGTCAGCTTCCCGAGATAACTTCCAGCTCCGACATTAACTAGTCAGCTTGCAGAGCTCGCCAGCGCCTCCTCCTACAGCCAGCCTCCATACAAAGGGCAACTATCATCCACCATCCAGTCAATTTTGTCCTCCTCGGGAATAATCAGAAAGGAAAGATTCTTCACTACACTCCTACTCACCGGAAGATCGCCCCCACCAGACCCCTCGCTCCTGTTCCTCTATCTGAGAAGTGTTTTTGCTTCACCCCAACAGACAGGACAGTAGTAACCAAGAGAGAAGAATGACCATCCTCACAATTAGGGGACAGCTTATCAGTCCCACCCTCCTTGGGGAGACTTTGTAACACTCCACAAGCTCTCCAGTCTCCGAGAAGAATCACAGACACAGTCACTCTACCTAAGCCATTGGGGTGTCCGCTAGTGCCAGCCCATTTTTCCCCCCGGTGACTTAGTACAAAGCCATTCATGTTCCACGCCAAACCGGTAATTCGCTGCACTCATCAAAATCTGCCTCCATCAACTGACTCAGCATTCCTTCCCGCCTAGCACAGCCAGCCTCCCATCACCCTACCTTCCTGACCCTCAGCTTCACTATTTCCATCACAGGAGAGATTTGGGTTTAGAAAACCCAATTCCCTTTGGATAAAGTAGGTAGATGATTCATCCTCTCTGAAAAGACTACCATCCCAGGCCTTGACGTCCATGCCAAAAAGCTTCTGAGATGGGGCTCAACTGACTCAGCATTCCTTCCCGCCTAGCACAGCCAGCCTCCCATCACCCTACCTTCCTGGCCCTCAGCTTCACTATTTCCATCACAGGAGAGATTTGGGTTTAGAAAACCCAATTCTCTTTGGATAAAGTAGGTAGATGATTCATCCTCTCTGAAAAGACTACCATCCCAGGCCTTGACGTCCATGCCAAAAAGCTTCTGAGATGGGGTTCAGAGAGAATGTGGCGGGAGGGCAGGGGGTCCTCTTCCTGTAAAGACCTCTGTGCCAGTTTGCAAATGAGAAAGACGACTCACTGTTCTTGGGGCACTGCTTTGCCAGGGTGTCCTGGAGGAACCGAGGCAGCTTCCAGCCTGGGGTGGCTGCAGACCAGACTGACTCTGCCCGTGGAGCCTCAGACCACACTGACTCTGCCCAGTCTCCTGCATCACCCGGAGAGATCTGACCCACCACACACATCCCAGCTGGCCTCCTGAGCGGTTTCTTCAGTACAGCTCCAGAGCCAAATTAAACGTTCACTCTGTATCTGTAGACAAAAGGGGTTTTGACTAAATTCTGTGTTTTGGAGAGTGGGTTAAATTCTGTTAACGTTTTAGGGGTGGGCGAAAGGGATGACAAATAACGTGTCTGAATGTTTGACATTTCTCCCCACTGCCCCAGTAAGGTTCACAAGAAGGTCATCAATGATAAGGAGCAAGACCTCCCAGCCGGACTGTCCCTCAGCCCGGAGAGGACACTCCACAGAGATAAGCTGACAGGACTTGAAGACTGACTCACACTGTAGAGAAAAGCACAGAGCAGGGGTTGCTGGGAGGGGAGCCAAGGTCCTGGGGACAGAATGTCCAGTAGGGAGACTGATGTAAATGTCATTGGATGTGATTACTGACAGCTCAACATTCAAAGGAGGAGGAAGAAAGGAAGAGTCCCCATCAGGTAAGATGGACAGTGATGATGGTAAGTTTCAAAAACCAAGGCTTCAGCTGCTGTAAGGTCCTAGGGGCAGAGATTATAAAACTAATAACAGACTTTGAGCATATACCATGAACCAGGCATTCTATGCTAAGGATACTACTACACTTATTACTTTATGTGATCCTCATAACAACCTTATGAGAATAGAAACCATCACATGCCCATTTTACAGATGAGGAAAACTGAGACTTTGAGAAGCTAGCCAAGGTCACATAGCTAGTAAGTGAAGGGCTGGGATCCACACCAAGGCCTCTCTAACCAGAGTGCACACTCTTGACCACCACACTAGAGCAACGGGCCCTGGAAATGGGGACGAAATTCATAAAACTAGTACACAGATGGCGTTGGGAGGAGTCTTAAGATTCCAGAGGACAGTCTTTGGCTTCATTCTCACCGCAGAATTAGTCAGTCATCCGTTCCATGCAGCATCATCTTCAGGCAAGGTATACCATGGCACTCACCATGTGTTTGTATTCTACAGCCAGATAGGCCAGTGCATAACCACTGCCCTTTCCAACACTTCTTCAACAAAAAACAGAGAATTGGCAGGCTGAGCTTACACTCCTTACAGAGGCCTTTGATGTCCCATCTGTTGAATATGATACCAATTTATGATTTCTCCTCTTTCTGGGAGCCTTGGAGGAGACAGTAGGCCCTTGAGACACTCAGGATACAAAGCAAGAGCAGGATGCAGAGGCCCCACCTACCTCATTCTTGCCCAGGGATTTCCTCTATCATCCGGTACCTGCCCTCCCCAAATTACCCACCAGAATTAGGCCAAAGGCCTCAAGAAGTCTGCAAAAGAGCAGAATCAGGGCAGGGGTCAGATTTTCTCTTTCTGTTGATTGTTTTCTGATTACTTTAGGCTTGGTCTAGTCAGGCTGAATCCATCACTCTCAGCAGGCGCTGGGGGGAGAGGCACAGCAGACATAGAGGTATATAGAGAATGTTTTAAACTGTGGTGCAAAAAGAAAGGCATGAGAAGCTAACCCAGAGAAGGAGACGTGGTTGCACAAAGTTAGGGGATCTAGAGGGTCCCCAAGGGACCAGAAGGACTAACATAGTAAGAATTTTAAGAGGTGATAAAGGTAACTTGCTGTCAAAGGAGGCAGATATTACTAAAGAAGCAAGTGAAATTAATTCCTTTCTCAAGCCTCCATAAAGGTGAATGGCTACCAGATGGTCAGACAGAGATACCTGTCCACAGCCTGCTGGAGAGAAAAATAAATTCAAGAAGAAATCAGATCCTCCACTGAGCAAGTATGCAGGAAATTAAGATATCTGTACACAGACCACAACGCAAGACCACACGCATCCGTGAAGACACTGTTAAGAAGACAGCGTGACTGTGAGTTAGCATTTGTCCTGTTTCTGCCACCCACACCCAGAGAGCACAGTCACAAACCTCATGGTGCCAGAGGGAAACATCTTTGGAGAAAACTCAGCAGTACCAACAGGGTCGAAAACGGGTCAGCAGAGACCCAGGCCACTGTGGGACAGCCAGCACACATCCTAGAAGAGTTACTAGACCAAGTAACAGTGGTATCTTTTCTTGAGCACTTACTATGTACCAGTTACTTTGCTGGGATCTTTCTAAATGTCATAGGCAGCTTCTGAAATGGCTCTCAGTGATTTTTTCCTCCCGTGTCCCTAAGTGCAGGCTGGACCTAGTGACTTGCTTCTAATGAACATGGCAAAAGTGATGGGATGCCACTCACTCCCATCAAAAAATCTCCCTGAATTGGTGTTTCACAAACTCCCTTCTCTTCGCTCCAGACTTGCCTCTTTCAGATTCTGGCCATTGGTGACTTCATCTTCATCTTGTCTTTTAATCATCTTTTCTGTGGGCTTGTTGCTACCTTCTTACTAGAAGGTATGTGCATGCAACCACACACACACACACACACACACACACACACACACACACACACACACACCCCAACAACGACAACTCCAGGAGCAGGAGGGAGCGAGCTCAGCCTCCTCTTGTCATTGTTCAGCTTCTTCCCAGTCAATCTCCTGCCAACCACAAATTAGCATTACACAGGCATTTACAGTGCAGCCCCCAGGGGTAGATAGAAGCTACTAATCCTTAAGAAGGGACACTGGTACAATAGCCTCGCTCCCACCCATGAGGTGTTCCTTTGCGGTACTTCCAGCTCCTTTGTGAACTGTCCAAGTCAACCACAGATAGTGGAGTTGCTGGAGCTTGAGCAAAGAGGAGGCACTGAGAGCCCGAGGAGTACCAGGCTTTGCAAGTGGCTGCATGACACACGTTCCTGAGGACTATTTATCCCCAGCAGTTGGATCCTTTTGGTTCAGATTCCTTCTCAGAGCTTCCAGCCTAGTCTTTCTTGGTACACCCTTCTGTTTTCCATTTTTTTACTGGTTAACATTGATGAATGGCTCCAACTGGGACCCATCCAGAGCATGAAATCCCCTAGGGCCAGGATGTAGCTCCAACCTGCTCCACCCTCTCAGCAACTTGGATTAACAAAGCCCAGGGGTTTGTTTTGTTTTGGTTTGGTTTGGTTATATTTTTCTTAAGGGATTGATTTGGCCTTATGAAGTCTGATTGAAATTCCTGATCCCAAAGGAAAGCAGCCTCAGCTGGGTTCCTAGGGTCATTTCTATCCCAAGCACTGCCTTTGCAGGGGCCCCTCTGATTGCAACCTCTTCTGCCACAGTCCCAAAGGCTGCCTCTTGCACCAGCCTCCTCTGAAGCTCCCTGCTCAGCTAGCATTATCCTGCAGCTGGGTCTGGAAACAAGAGCTTGCAAGAGGGGAAGCCTCTTATCACAAACATTTCCTCCCTTTTCCCTCCTGACCCTGCATACCACAGCCCTTCCCTGGCTAGTTGGGCCACCAACACAGCCCTAACAATCTCTCCCCAAAGGATTTGCCAAGCAGAGTCCCCAAATCTGTCTCTACTCCAGATTCTTCTCCATGCACACTGTCTCTCTTCTCCATCCACAATCTCCCTTCTCCAGGGAGCTCATAGGATTTTACAGCCACCCAAACTATTCAGTCATTGAAAAACATGGAAGGAAGTCAGGTGGAACCTGAAAAAAAAAGAGGACAAAATGCTAGTAAAAATTTCTAGTTCAAATAGAAGAGGTGACTCACAGCTGGAGTTCTGCCCACCTCCTCCAGGACCCTGCTGTGCTACCTCTGACAAAGAGATAAACAGAGGCAGAGTTGAGAGAAAGGCCTGCACACCTGCGAGTGCCAAGTGCCATGTGCACGCCTACATCATCCCTGTGCTGTGTGCACACAGCAAGCAGCCCTGCCCAGCTGTGCTCAGCAGGTCACTGAGTCCCGGCCCCTCTCCCCTCCCCACACCTGTGCACCCTAGTCCCACACCCTCCCTCAGCCTACACTGGCCTTCTCTCTGCCTCCTGCCCCCAGCTTGCTGTGTGGTCCGAGCCCTCTTGCCACAAGAAGAGGGAGGGGGGAGGGATGGGCCTGCATGTTTACAGTCAAGCATAACTGAACCTTTATTTTAAATAAATAAAACTTTTAGCCAGTTTTTATTTCCCCTTTCTTTCAAAAAGCTGTTTTCTCCCTCCTCCTCCTCCTCTTCCTCCCCCTCCTTCTCATCATGGCTGAGCCTTTATCTCTGGGGCCACCCAGGGAGGGGTTGTGGGAGGGATAGGAACAGAAGTCCAGACTGACCCTGGTGCTTAGTGTCTTCTCAGGCCATGTGAAGTGCTTGTTCTCTCGCACATGCACACATGCTCGCATACCCACAGAGCCCCTGGGGTTCTTATGAATTCAGGGATGTGCACCTGAAGAATAGAGACTAAACAGGAAGG
The DNA here is from genome assembly GCF_000696425.1 of Galeopterus variegatus. Taxonomy (NCBI): domain Eukaryota; kingdom Metazoa; phylum Chordata; class Mammalia; order Dermoptera; family Cynocephalidae; genus Galeopterus; species Galeopterus variegatus. The sequence continues at coordinate 996,418 of NW_007726622.1, read as the reverse complement.
CCAGGCCTGGTCATCAGCATGCTGTCCATCTGTTCTCCCCAGTCAAGGTGGCCCACCCCCAGTCGCCCACCCCGCTAATGAAATTACCATCCATCTGTCTTCCACTCCGGCCTGTCATCTCTCTCTCTCCCCTATTGGACCCTCATTCATCTGTTCCTCCCACAGGACAACCATCTCTCAGAGTCTCCTTTGGATTGTCATAAATTTGCCTTCCCTGTGAGATGTCTCATCTGTCCATCACTCCACTGGCCTGTCATTCCATCCTATCCCTTCGATCAACGCTTTTTGTCCATCTGTCTCTCCCATTGGACATATTTTTTCCTTCCCTGTGAGATGTCTCATCTGTCCATCACTCCACTGGCCTGTCATTCCATCCTATCCCCTCGATCAACGCTTTTTGTCCATCTGTCTCTCCCATTGGACATATTTTTCCCATCTGTAGTGCTAGGCTAATGTTGGAATCCTGTTCGTGATGCCAGTTGTAAAGCTAGGACTGGGTCTGGAGCTCACAGACCCCTCAAGCCCATTCACGGACTGGGTCACAAACAATAATTGTACCTACTCATAGAGTTGTAAGGATTTTTAAAATATACTTATCAAATGCCTATGTGCCAAGCAATGGAGAAATAAATGTGACCAAAAACATATAGCTCTGCCCTCATAGTGGATTATAGTGCTTGTGATGTGTTTAATACACAGTGAGTGCTCCATAAAGTTTAGCTTTTATTACGCCTCATCACTTCCACCATGCCCTGAGCATTTGTGGAAGGCAGGGACCGTGTTTTATGTCTCTATAAAGATACAAAGATGTTATATCCCAACATCTAACACAGAGCTTAGAATATAGTGTGAGCTCAATAAATGATTGTCAACTGAATGAAATGATTCAAACTACAATGTTTTAATTACACAAGAAATGAGAGATACTGTCCATAAAACTCACAGCTTACCTAACATAACACAATCTTCCCAAGGCTGACATTGTTTTGTGTCCCTTTTCCTAGAACCATAATTTGTTTCTTTGTTTTAATCAATGATTGTTGTTGTTTTTCTAATAATCATTGGTTAAAAGTCTCATTCCCTCAATTTGATTTCCCATTCCGTGCTCTCACTGGGCTCTTTCTCTCCCACTCCCTGGTTCCCCTCTGAAAGTTCAATATTTTCTTTCGCCACCTTTTTAAAATAGTTCAACCAGTCATTAAGTATTTTATCCTTAACTTCTTTATAAAACTTAATCACCTGTCTCATTAACATTCTTTTGACTCTCGCTTTGGAGGCTACAGAGCGAAAGTCCCCTGCAGCCGGAGACACTGAGGTCATTCATGGTGGCCGGGATGTTGGCCACCGCCTCAAGGGACGCCTCTCTCCGCCCGGAGCCACGGAGGCTGGACTGGGTAGTTTGTGTGGAGGGGCTGCCTATCAATGGGCTTCTGTATGGCTTCGGCAGGGCCCCTGCACCTCCCACTCCACACTGCCCCAGCCAAGTCCCCTTCAGTGCCTGGTCTGAAGGGCCTATTCAGCATTTAGGACTCCCTGATGGGAAATGAAAGAGACGACAGATGCTTCCGTGGAGCTGAGGAAAAGCTGGAGAGCTGGAGACAGGAAGGGAGGCTTGAAGCCATGAGGGAGAAGCCCAGAGAGAAGAAAGAAGGAAGGCTGGAGCTCCTGCAGGAGAAAGGAGGAAAGAAGCGAGGGGACAGGGAGGGAGGGAGAACCTGAGAGTGAGGGGAGGAGACTGGAAGGAGGCCCCCAGGCAGAGGGAGAGATCCCAGTTGGGAGACCACCAGCTCTAGAAAGCAGCGTGGGGTTTCTTTAAAGCCACAGATTTAATTTCCTCATGATGTTTTTTTCAGGCTGATATTAGCAGCATTTTTCATACCTTGAGCAGATCTGCTGACCATGGAAAAGTGACCCAGAGTGTACTGGGTGATGGAGCCCAGCCTGGACCTGCACAGACCCTCAGGGATAGCCCAGGGTCAAGCCAACATTTCATCTCCCTTTCAAACACTAGGGAATAAGAACAAATATTGCTTCTGGCCAGTCCTAGAGGAGGGGAAAGAACAGTTTCTACGCAGCTCTGGTGAACAGGTGACAGTTGGAGGCCAAGGGCTAAATGATCTCTGTTAATTATCTCTGTCATTTCTGTTTGCCTGCCTGGACCCCAAATGAGTCAGTGTTCTGAGCTTTAAGGGTTACAAGTTAGGAGCTAAAGGAACTACAGCCCCAATTTTCTCTAGAGCATCTTTCACTACTACCACCAAACCGTCTTTGTAAAGCCTCATTTCCCTGCTTAAAATCCATCCGTGCAGTCTTCGGCTTACCAAATAATGTCCACACACCTGAGCCAGGATAGCAAGGCCTTCTAGAGCCCAGCTATTCAAAGTGTGATCTGAACCAGCCCACATGTCCATCATCAGATGAGTGGATAAGAAAACTGCGGTACATCTACACAATGGAATACTACTCTGCTATAAAAAAGAA
>NW_007726622.1:992285-993052 GCF_000696425.1 Galeopterus variegatus | reverse complement strand
GGATCTCACATACAGACCGGTTCCCGCTCACCGGTTGAGCGAGGTACGGGCGCGACACTGAGGGTTGCGATCCGTTGCCAGACACGAAAAAAGGAAAAAAAAAAAAAAAAAAAAACTCTCATCCTGTGTTTTCATCTCCAGGGGAACACTTTGGCTGGGTTTTCTTCCAGGAATGGCCCAATTCTTTCCACAGCTATGTGGAGGGGGAATTTGAAAACCACCAGAGTCACCTCTGCCCCACTGTACCGCCTTGGTCCTACACCCTGTGTGCACAAGTCCCCAACTCTCCCACTGGCCATATTTCCCAACTCTGTCTCTACTAAAATGTTCTCTTTTGTGTTAAATCATAATGGAAAATGAAATAAAAACCATAAAAGAAGCTCATTCAAGATGAGGATCATTCCACAGTCCAGTTACCTTGGATTACAATGATCCCTGATATATAATATTATTTCCTTCACAATTAGAGAACTTTTTATTTTGAACAACAAGCATTTTTAATTTCCTTCCAGAGTCCCATGCAGTGACCTGAATTAGTGTAGAAGCAATTCAAACGTCGTCTGTCCCCCATGGTTCTGCCCAATCCATAATTTGCATGTCTCAATCTTCTTTTTATTATCTGGGGCAAAATATTGTTCCATGCAGTCAAGCTCCTTCCACCCCAATAGAAAAAGAATTTCCGGGGCCGGCCCGGTGGCGCACTGCTATAGTGCGCCGCTTGGGAGCGTGGTGGCGCTCCCGCCGAGGGTTCGGATCCCACATACAGA
>NW_007726622.1:989750-991261 GCF_000696425.1 Galeopterus variegatus | reverse complement strand
AACACTGAGGGTTGCGATCCGTTGCCGGACACAGAAAAAGACAAAAAAGAAAAAAAAAAAAGAAAAAGAATTTCCCTTTCATGCCCCACCCACTGTAGCTTTATGAAGGGGAGAAAGAGACAATTAAAGACACTTGTTCGGGATTCCAAGGAACTGGGGAGAAATGGGACCCTGGGCAAGTGGGAATGTGATCTACATGGGAAATCTCTGAGACAACACCTGCTCCTCCTTTGGTCTTTGTCTCTGAGGCTCCGGGAGGTACAACCTCATGGGAGTGCCTTCTTGTCGGAAAGTGGGGCACACAAGCACTGTACCAGTAAGGACAGAGGGCTCTGTCTGTGGGAAAAGACAATCGGTGAACTTTCAAGGCCAGGGGATGGGAGCAAGGTTTCCAATTCGAGCTAGACGTCTGGAAATTCAATATTGCTCAGAGTATCGGTTATCTCACACAGACTCAGACCCTCTCCTGCTCGGAGGGAGCAATGGCCAGGCCGGCCTCTGACAGGAAACTCTGTGCACCTTTTAATTAACTCTAAGAAATGTGCATCAGAATCTCTGAGAATGGGAAATTGTTCTGCCTGATAGAAGGACAGAGGTGTCATCAAGATAGGAATTTGAGTATGACCGAAATATCAGAAGGCTCCAGTGTCTGCTTTGGCCTAGGGTATTAAAGAGTAGTGGAGTTGCTCTTTAGATCCTGGGATAGGGACCATCGCCCCCTATCAAATTATTGCTCAGGGCCTCTTTTCCAAAGACAATTATGAGAACTTCCTCTTTCCTACCTGCTGTTTTGGTATCAAACGTCCTTGGTACTCAAGCATCAAACTATGAAGAACCTTCAGGTCTTGACTCTATACACGTTGGTAATTCCAGATACACAGCTGAGTTATAGAATCCTACTTAACATCTGAGTGTGAATTCTCTTCCCATACACTCTGACTCTACCTTCAGATGAATCCTCTCCAAGCTTTCATTCATGTATGGAGACATCAACATTTAGTATGGATCTACCAATATGCATGACACTTCTCTAGCCATTTGGGATACAAACAGGCCCAAGACATGGTCTCTGCTCTCAAGAGGTTTATCTTCCAGTAGGAAATACAGATGTATGAGTTAATAGTAATAGCAACTACTGTTTACTGAGCCCTTTTGATAAACATTGGGCTAAATACTTGTGGTAGCCCCCAAGATAGCCCCCAGTGATCCTCATCTGCTAATACTCGTGTGCTTGTGTGTCCTCTTCTACACTGACTAGGGCTGACATGGAGAAATAACAGGGTCTGTGGAAATGAAAGTATGTGACTTCTGAGGCTAAGGCATAAATAGTATTGCAGTTCCCACCTTGCACTCTCTTGGATCGCTCACTCTAAAGGAAGCCAGGANCACCGAGGGTTGCGATCCCATTGCCGGTCCCGGTCCGGTACGGGGGCGACACTGAGGGTTGGGGCCGGTACGGGGGCGACACTGAGGGTTGCGAACCGTTGCCGGACACGGAAAAAGACAAAAAA